>NW_026542880.1:0-119638 GCF_028750875.1 Macrosteles quadrilineatus
TCTGTAGATGTTTCTGGATCATACTGGGTCATTACTGCTCCTATAGCATAATTTGATGCGTCTGTGTACACTCTGGTCTCTCTGTGTTCTACGAAGTGGCTGAGAAGTGGCGGTGAGGTGAGAATCGTCTTGAGTTCCTGGAATGAAGTCTCACAGTCGTTTGTCCATTGAAACTTCTTCGTTGCGTTGAATTCCTTTATGAGTGTTGTTAAGGGCATGGATATTTTTGCAAAGTTTTTAACAAATCTACGGAAGTAATTTGCAGCTCCAAGAAACGATCTTACTTGTTTAATGGTAGTTGGGGTTTTAAATTTAATTATGGATTCTATATTTGTTTTTAATGGCAAACAGCCTTTAGAACTTACTTCATGTCCAAGTATGTTTATTTTATCGTACATGAATTGACACTTTTTTGAGTTTAGCTTTAGGTTAACATTGTTTAGCTCTTGTAAAATAATTTCTATGTTTTCCAACTGTTCGTCAAATGTTTTTCCTAACACGGTGATGTCATCAATGAATGGTATGCATCTGCTATACAAATGTTTTGATAAAATTCTAGTTATGGCTCTTTGGAAAGCTACTGTAGCAATGGATAATCCTTGTGGCATTCTTCTAAACTGATACTTTCCTGTTTGTGTTATAACAGTTAAATATTTTCTGTCTTCTGGGGCTATCTCTAACTGAAAGAAAGCGTTTTTCAAATCTAAGTGGGTAAAATAAGTCATTTCAGATAAACAAGACAAGACCAAATCTACTGAGACTATGGGGAAATTTTGTTGTTCTAAACATTTGTTAACTGATCTCAAATCAGATATTACACGCGATGAGCTGTCAGAGTTGGTTATTACGAACATTGGGCTGGCGAACTCTGTGTATTCGGGCGATTCTTCGAGTATACCTGCCTTTGTTAGTTTTTCGATTTCTTCTTGAAGGATTTTGCGTTCTTTTAGGCTTTGCCTATAAGGAGGATGATATACTGGTTTAGCATCTGATTTTAGGTTAAGTTTAACTGGTGGTAGTTTAGCTGGACCTAAATCTTCTGTCTTGTTAGTAAACATGTGGCTAAATTTAAATAATTTTGCTGCTAACTTGTTATGCTGATTGACTGTCAATTTTGGATTTATGTCAAGTGGGTTGCCATTTCTGTCAAGTGCAATTGTTTTAGAAGGATGAAGTGGTTTTATTTTAGGTGGATGTGTGCATGTTCTTGTTTTTACTTCGGCATTTGGTTTTAAATAACCTAATATTACGTTTTGTTTTAACCATTTTGGAGATTTACTTGCATTGTAAGCGTAAATAAACTTTTGTGAATTTTCGTTTTCTGATGAGATATAAAAGTGGAGGTTCTTTGTGTCTCGGTAATTTAAATCTATATCAAGTTCATATTGATGATGTTCTGGCAAGATTTCCATTAATTTGTAGTGTTGTTGGGGAGCAATAACTGTGTCCGTAGGAACTTTAATTTCAACCATGTCATTACTAGACTCCGCTATAGTTGTTAGAACAAACGGTTTTAAATTAAGTAACCAAGATTTGTCCATTGTGATGCAATAAACTTTATCTTTATTCGTTAGTCTGATTTCCTGTTTCTTAAAATCCAATTCCATGCAGTTTTGGAATAAAAACCAATTTCCCAAGATTACGTCAGTTGCCAAATCTTCAATTACGTAAAAGTCGGTTGGATACACGGAGCCATTAATTGTTATTGGTAGTAAAAGTTTTCCTAATACTTTGACTGGTTGATCGTTAGCAGCTACAATTAAGGGTAAGTTATCTGTTTGAAAGGATAGGTTATTTACAATTGATGATTTTATCAGGCAATAGTTGCAACCAGTATCTAAGGTAGCTGAATAAGTCTGTCCATTTTCTGGTATATCAATATTTAGTGTCAATGTAGGGAATGTTTTTGTTTGCTTAACATTAAAAATTAAGTCATAAATATCCGATAGTGTGCATTTAGATTGTCTTTTATCACATTTAATTAGGGTTCTCAAATTTAGGTGTTTAGAACTTTGTTGGAAAACTTCTTTGTCGATTTGATTCTGGAGGGTTGTTGCTTCACTAGCTGTTAAACAAACTCCTGCAGTTGATGAATCCACATGTCTATCCGTATAGGTTCCTGGAAGTGATGTACTCGTACTGAAGCTGTTGTTGTCATCCGATGTTGAAGGTCGTGAAGAGTTAACAGATGTGCGTGCCACATCTTGAGTCTTGGGCTGATCAGCTGTGCGGTGCTGTGACGTCAGTTGCTGAGTCGGTGTTCCTAGGCAGCAGTGGGTCGACGCTTGTGACGTAGGCGTTTGTTGTGGTGCGTTATCTTCTCCATCAGCTGGCTGCAAGGTCGTCTTAGGTTCAGCCGTAGCTGTAGGAATGATGTTGGTCTGGTTCTCGAGTTGTGTGTGTTGAATATTTCTTGATGTTATTGTGGTTCTTGGAGGAAGTGATTTAGTTATTGGGGTTACTTTAACTTTATGTTTTACACGAAACGAATCCTCAATTGTTGGAAAGTTGTATTGGTATTGAGGGCTTAATGGTGAAAATATATTACATTTTGAATTATTGGATGCTTCTAAGATTGATGATTTGTTGAAATGTGGGAAACGTTTAGTTGTGTTCCAGAAATATCTCGTGTGTGTTTGTTTATTTTGGGAAGCCAAATAACTATTTTGTGGTAGTTGACTTCCCTGCTTTAGAAGTTTTTTGGAAACTGTTCCCTTTTAGCAGGACGCCTAAAGCACTGGTCAATGGTGTGGTTATTTCTTTTGCAATATGCACAAAATTTGGAAGGTGTATTTGAGTATTTTGGATTCCTACGGTTAGCTCTAGCATTGTACCAACAATTTTCTGTGGCGTGATTGTTTTTGTTACATATGTGACAAAAGAGTGGAGTGTTTTGTGATCGGTGTGGTGATCTATAATCTAATCTGGTTCTTGGGATAGGTTGTCTGTTGGAGTGATGTGAATTGTGAGGTGAAGAGCTTCTCGATAAATTTTGTGAGTTTCGAGAAGTGCTTCTGGGCCTATATTGTTCAGCTGACCTGTCATATCTGGGATGAGGGGAAATGTCTCTTCTTTGTGTGGATCTTGAACGATGATAAGTTTCTTTGTGTGGGTTGTCCCTAGGGTAGTTTGTTTCATCAGGTTTGACCTTGAGGCTTAATAATGTATCTTTTATGTCCCTAAGTTCAGATTTTAAGTTGTCTAATTCGTCATTTTCATATGTTACCGACTTTGCTTGAGGTTTTATTAGGGTAACGCGTTCAGCTGAGGTTTGGTATTTTCTCTGATTTTTATTCCTAATAGCTCTTTGAGATTCAATTTTTAGCAGATTTTCGTTTAGCTGTTTAAGTGAGTTGTTTTCCATTCTCACTAGGTCATTACAAATCTCCGGTTTTATTCCCTGAATTACGAATTTTATTATTTTTGCATCATTCATATTGGGATCTATTCTGTGGGAAAGGTGAATGATTTCGTATAGGAATTGCATTGGAGATTCATTTTCTCCTTGTGTTCGATTTTCAAGGACCGTCTGTAAGTCATCAATTAATGCAACTGGGCTGAATGCTTTAATAAATTCAGACTCTAGGTTTGCCCAACTAGTTTCATTGTTTTCATGTTTGTAGAGTGCAAACCATTTATACGGGGTAGACGTTAAGTGTGTGGGGAAAAGTTCAATTTTAGTTTTTTCGGACCAATGGTTGCACCTTGATGCAATATTGAATTTTTGAATAAATTCATGTACATCTTCTGAAGGAAGACCTGAGTATGTGCCTGCTTTTATTAGGGGAAGTTTCTCTTTTGACTCATCAGCCATGTTTTTGTTGGTTATATATGATTTAGGGTGAGATGCTATTTGTGTTGATGTGTTAGGGGTTCCTAGTTGGTTGTGATTTTGGTGGGTATCTTGATTTAAGTTTAACGAATTAAAGCTATGTAACAATTGTTCGTGTTCTATTATTGACCTGTTTTCATAAAGGTTTTGTGAATGTTCAGGTCCAGGTTGTGTTAGGTTGTCAGAAGTGTGTGCAGTGTCATATGTTGGTTCTTGAAGTATTTTCTTGAATTTTAGCAAATCTCTAAACTGTTCTTTTGTTTTGTCTTCTAGTTTGTTGTTAAAGAACAAGTCTGTTAATGCCTCAGCAAAACTTGGATGTCTAAATGCAGTCTTGAAAACATCTTTGGTGAAAGCTAATTTTGTTCTTAGGTTGGCTAGGGTTTCGGTTTCAGGGATGGGTGGGAGTTGTATTTTATATTGACAAGCTAGTTGTAAAGCCTCAGTTTTGTTTAAGCTATATATGTCAATGTTAACAATTTCAAAATCTAAATCCATAAATTATCTTTTAAGTTTTAGTAATGTGACAAACCTACATAAGCTATTGTTACATTTGGTGGTTTTATAAAGGTTATGGGCCTAGCTAAGATACGTGTTTTTATTTGAGTTAGTGGCCTATATTGTTTTGTTTCATAATCTTAAACTAACACCCTATACATTTTACGATACGTGAGTCTGATATTAACTTAAGTGACTATAATTGACTATAAATAAACTAAAATAATTCACAAGTCACATAATTTGTTTCAAGATAATTTATTAAAATAAATGTAGGATCGTTACTGTTTAGTTAAAATGAAAAGACAGCCTTCGCCGTGCGGCTGCCTCCACCATGCGAGAGGTACCGGGATCGATACCCGGCGCCTCCACCATGCGAGTCCCATGCCTCACTTTAAGTTTAAGTTTCCTAAATGTTACACTCGCTTAGCTTAGTGAAGAGGTGTTAGGTTAATGAGACATAAGACTGCTTAAGGGTGTTACTCAACGTGTAATGAACAAAAATTTAAATTACGAAAACAACAAAAGTTAAAAGTGTAACAACAGCAAAAGAAAACTTTGAAAAGGCAAAAATCAACAATAAAAAGATAAATAAATTTACAACGTTAAATTTACAAGAAAAGAAAATCAATTGAAAATGTAAAAGAATTAGTTACTGACAAATTACATGACTTGTATGTTTGACAAAACTTTAGTTATATATTTTATTCTTTTTACATACTGTTAATTGTCCCAGAAGCACACGCACCGATACACGCACTCCCAAACTCCTGATCTTCTTTCTCCGGTGGCCCGTGGTGATCTCCTCGATGTTTTCCTTCAGATCCTCCAGCTCCAAGAGTCTTGACCCCTCCATCTTCATCATTAGCCCTTCTCATTGGCTGATTACCGATAGGGTGTGTGGCTAATAGGTTAACGGTGTTTCTTGGAAGTCAGCCCTACCGGTCATCGCCTAGCTCACATCAGCTGGGAAAGGAATTTGTAAATCGATGCTCATGCTACTGTTCAACTCTGTTCACACCAACTGGTCGACTAAGTGTAATGTGAACAGAGTGTCTGCATAGATGAGCACCGTGGGTACGGGGTTAATCCCCTTTCTTACAATATATAAATGTTTTTGATCATAATATAAATACATATTTTATAATATTTTTATAATTATAATTATATATGAATGAACACTTTTTAATAATGTTTTTAATAATAATAATACATATATATTAATATTATAGTAAGGATAATATGCAATTAAATATTGACAGGTTTTTTTTATCATAATATAAATACATATTTTAAAATTTTTATATAAAAATAATTATATATGAACGAACACTTTTTAATGATGTTTTTGTTATTAATAATACATATATAATAATATTATAGGAAGGATAATATACAAATAAATATATATAAATGTTTTTGATCATAATATAAATACATATTTTATAATATTTTTATAATAATAATTATATATGAATGAACACTTTTGAATAATGTTTTTGTTATTAATAATACATATATAATTATATTATAGGAAGGATAATATACAAATAAATATATATAAATGTTTTTGATCATAATATAAATACATATTTTATAATATTTTTATAATAATAATTATATATGAATGAACACTTTTTAATAATGTTTTTGTTATTAATAATACATATATAATAATATTATAGGAAGGATAATATACAAATAAATATATATAAATGTTTTTGATCATAATATAAATACATATTTTATAATATTTTTATAATTATAATTATATATGAATGAACACTTTTTAATAATGTTTTTAATAATAATAATACATATATAATAATATTATAGGAAGGATAATATGCAAATAAATATTCACAGGTTTTTTTTATCATAATATAAATACATATTTTAAAGTTTTTTTATATTAATAATTATATATGAATGAACACTTTTTAGTAATGTTTTTGTAATTAATAATACAAATATAATAATATTATAAAAACGATAATATGCAAATAAATATTGACAGGTTTTTTTGATCATAATATAAATACATAGTTTAAAGTTTTTTTATAATTATAATTATATATGAATGAACACTTTTTAATAATGTTTTTGTTATGAATAATACATATATAATAAAATTATAGTAAGGATAATATACAAATAAATATATATAAATGTTTTTGATCATAATATAAATATATATTTTATAATATTTTTATAATAATAATTATATATGAATGAACACTTTTTAATAATGTTTTTGTTATTAATAATACATATATAATAATATAATATGAAGGCTAATATACAAATAAATATATATAAATGTTTTTGATCATAATATAAATACATATTTTATAATATTTTTATAATAATAATTATATATGAATGAACACTTTTTAATAATGTTTTTGTTATTAATAATACATATATAATAATATTATAGGAAGGATAATATACAAATAAATATATATAAATGTTTTTGATCATAATATAAATACATATTTTATAATATTTTTATAATTATAATTATATATGAATGAACACTTTTTAATAATGTTTTAATAATAATAATACATATATATTAATATTATAGTCAGGATAATATGCAATTAAATATTGACAGGTTTTTTTTTTATTATAATATAAATACATATTTTAAAATTTTTATATAAAAAAAATATATATGAATGAACACTTTTTAATGATGTTTTTGTAATTAATAATACATATATAATAATATTAAAGGAAGGATAATATGCAAATAAATATTCACAGGTTTTTTTTATCATAATATAAATACATATTTTAAAGTTTTTTATAATAATAATTATATATGAATGAACACTTTTTAGTAATGTTTTTGTAATTAATAATACAAATATAATAATATTATAGAAACGATAATATGCAAATAAATATTGACAGGTTTTTTTTGATCATAATATAAATACATAGTTTAAAGTTTTTTTATAATTATAATTATATATGAATGAACACTTTTTAATAATGTTTTTGTTATGAATAATACATATATAATAATATTATAGGAAGGATAATATACAAATAAATATATATAAATGTTTTTGATCATAATATAAATACATATTTTATAATATTTTTATAATAATAATTATATATGAAGGAACACTTTTTAATAATGTTTTTGTTATTAATAATACATATATAATAATATTATAGGAAGGATTTTATACAAATAAATATATATAAATGTTTTTGATCATAATATAAATACATATTTTATAATATTTTTATAATTATAATTAATATATGAATGAACACTTTTTAGTAATGTTTTTGTAATTAATAATACAAATATAATAATATTATAGAAACGATAATATGCAAATAAATATTGACAGGTTTTTTTGATCATAATATAAATACATAGTTTAAAGTTTTTTTATAATTTTAATTATATATGAATGAACACTTTTTAATAATGTTTTTGTTATGAATAATACATATATAATAATATTATAGGAAGGATAATATACAAATAAATATATATAAATGTTTTTGATCATAATATAAATACATATTTTATAATATTTTTTTAATTATAATTATATATGAATGAACACTTTTTAATAATGTTTTTAATAATAATAATACATATATATTAATATTATAGTAAGGATAATATGCAATTAAATATTGACAGGTTTTTTTTATCATAATATAAATACATATTTTAAAATTTTTATATAAAAATAATTATATATGAATGAACACTTTTTAAAGATGTTTTTGTAATTAATAATACATATATAATAATATTATAGGAAGGATAATATGCAATTAAATATTGACAGGTTTTTTTTATCATAATATAAATACATATTTTAAAGTTTTTTTATATTAATTATTATATATGAATGAACACTTTTTAGTAATGTTTTTGTAATTAATAATACAAATATAATAATATTATAAAAACGATAATATGCAAATAAATATTGACAGGTTTTTTTGATCATAATATAAATACATAGTTTAAAGTTTTTTTATAATTATAATTATATATGAATGAACACTTTTTAATAATATTTTTGTTATGAATAATACATATATAATAAAATTATAGTAAGGATAATATACAAATAAATATATATAAATGTTTTTGATCATAATATAAATACATATTTTATAATATTTTTATAATAATAATTATATATGAATGAACACTTTTTAATAATGTTTTTGTTATTAATAATACATATATAATAATATAATAGGAAGGCTAATATACAAATAAATATATATAAATGTTTTTGATCATAATATAAATACATATTTTATAATATTTTTATAATAATAATTATATATGAATGAACACTATTTAATAATGTTTTTGTTATTAATAATACATATATAATAATATTATAGGAAGGATAATATACAAATAAATATATATAAATGTTTTTGATCATAATATAAATACATATTTTATAATACTTTTATAATTATAATTATATATGAATGAACACTTTTTAATAATGTTTTAATAATAATACATATATATTAATATTATAGTCAGGATAATATGCAATTAAATATTGACAGGTTTTTTTTAATTATAATATAAAAACATATTTTAAAATTTTTATATAAAAATAATTATATATGAATGAACACTTTTTAGTAATGTTTTTGTAATTATAAAACAAATATAATAATATTATAGAAAAGATAATATGCAAATAAATATTGACAGGTTTTTTTTATCATAATATAAATACATAGTTTAAAGTTTTTTTATAATTTTAATTATATATGAATGAACACTTTTTAATAATGTTTTTGTTATGAATAATACATATATAATAATATTATAGGAAGGATAATATACAAATAAATATATATAAATGTTTTTGATCATAATATAATTACATATTTTATAATATTTTTTTAATTATAATTATATATGAATGAACACTTTTTAATAATGTTTTTAATAATAATAATACATATATATTAATATTATAGTAAGGATAATATGCAATTAAATATTGACAGGTTTTTTTATCATAATATAAATACATATTTTAAAATTTTTATATAAAAATAATTATATATGAATGAACACTTTTTAATGATGTTTTTGTAATTAATAATACATATATAATAATATTATAGAAAGGATAATATGCAAATAAATATTGACAGGGTTTTTTGATCATAATATAAATACATAGTTTACAGTTTTTTTATAATTATAATTATATATGAATGAACACTTTTTAGTAATGTTTTTGTAATTAATAATACAAATATAATAATATTATAGAAACGATAATATGCAAATAAATATTGACAGGGTTTTTTGATCATAATATAAATACATAGTTTACAGTTTTTTTATAATTATAATTATATATGAATGAACACTTTTTAATAATGTTTTTGTTATGAATAATACATATATAATAATATTATAGGAAGGATAATATACAAATAAATATATATAAATGTTTTTGATCATAATATAAATACATATTTTAAAGTTTTTTTATAATAATAATTATATATGAATGAACACTTTTTAGTAATGTTTTTGTAATTAATAATACAAATATAATAATATTATAGAAACGATAATATGCAAATAAATATTGACAGGGTTTTTTGATCATAATATAAATACATAGTTTACAGTTTTTTTATAATTATAATTATATATGAATGAACACTTTTTAATAATGTTTTTGTTATGAATAATACATATATAATAATATTATAGGAAGGATAATATACAAATAAATATATATAAATGTTTTTGATCATAATATAAATACATATTTTATAATATTTTTATAATATTAATAATATATGAATGAACACTTTTTAATAATGTTTTTGTTATTAATAATACATATATAATTATATTATAGGAAGGATAATATACAAAAATAATATATATAAATGTTTTTGATCATAATATAAATACATATTTTATAATATTTTTATAATAATAATTATATATGAATGAACACTTTTTAATAATGTTTTTGTTATTAATAATACATATATAATAATATTATAGGAAGGATAATATACAAATAAATATATATAAATGTTTTTGATCATAATATAAATACATATTTTATAATATTTTTATAATTATAATTATATACGAATGAACACTTTTTAATAATGTTTTTAATAATAATAATACATATATATTAATATTATAGTAAGGATAATATGCAATTAAATAATTACAGGTTTTTTTATCATAATATAAATACATATTTTAAAATTTTTATATAAAAATAATTATATATGAATGAACACTTTTTAATGATGTTTTTGTTATTAATAATACATATATAATAATATTATAGGAAGGATAATATGCAATAAAATATTGACAGGTTTTTTTTATCATAATATAAATACATATTTTAAAGTTTTTTATAATAATAATTATATATGAATGAACACTTTTTAATAATGTTTTTGTTATGAATAATACATATATAATAATATTATAGGAAGGATAATATACAAATAAATATATATAAATGTTTTTGATCATAATATAAATACATATTTTATAATATTTTTATAATATTAATAATATATGAATGAACACTTTTTAATAATGTTTTTGTTATTAATAATACATATATAATTATATTATAGGAAGGATAATATACAAAAATAATATATATAAATGTTTTTGATCATAATATAAATACATATTTTATAATATTTTTATAATAATAATTATATATGAATGAACACTTTTTAATAATGTTTTTGTTATGAATAATACATATATAATAATATTATAGGAAGGATAATATACAAATAAGTATATAAAAATGTTTTTGATCATAATATAAATACATATTTTATAATATTTTTATAATTATAATTATATATGAATGAACACTTTTTAATAATGTTTTTAATAATACATATATATTAATATTATAGTAAGGATAATATGCAATTAAATATTGACAGGTTTTCCTTATCATAATATAAATACATATTTTATAATTTTTATATAAAAATAATTATATATGAATGAACACTTTTTAATGATGTTTTTGTTATTAATAATACATATATAATAATATTATAGGAAGGATAATATACAAATAAATATATATAAATGTTTTTGATCATAATATAGATACATATTTTATAATATTTTTATAATAATAATAATATATGAATGAACACTTTTGAATAATGTTTTTGTTATTAATAATACATATATAATAATATTATAGGAAGGATAATATACAAATTAATATATATAAATGTTTTTGATCATAATTTAAATACATATTTTATAATATTTTTATAATAATAATTATATATGAATGAACACTTTTTAATAATGTTTTTGTTATTAATAATACATATATAATAATATTATAGGAAGGATAATATACAAATAAATATATATAAATGTTTTTGATCATAATATAAATACATATCTTATAATATTTTTATAATTATAATTATATACGAACGAACACTTTTTAATAATGTTTTTAATAATAATAATACATATATATTAATATTATATTAAGGATAATATGCAATTAAATATTGACAGGTTTTTTTTATCATAATATAAATACATATTTTAAAATTTTTATATAAAAATAATTATATATGAATGAACACTTTTTAATGATGTTTTGTAATTAATAATACATATATAATAATATTATAGGAAGGATAATATGCAAATAAATATTCACAGGTTTTTTTTATCATAATATAAATACATATTTTAAAGTTTTTTATAATAATAATTATATATGAATGAACACTTTTTAGTAATGTTTTTGTAATTAATAATACATATATATTAATATTATAGTAAGGATAATATGCAATTAAATATTGACAGGTTTTTTTTATCATAATATAAATACATATTTTAAAATTTTTATATAAAAATAATTATATATGAATGAAAACTTTTTAATGATGTGTTTGTAATTAATAATACATATATAATAATATTATAGGAAGGATAATATGCAAACAAATATTCACAGGTTTTTTTTATCATAATATAAATACATATTTTAAAGTTTTTTATAATAATAATTATATATGAATGAACACTTTTTAGTAATGTTTTTGTAATTAATAATACAAATATAATAATATTATAGAAACGATAATATGCAAATAAATATTGACAGGTTTTTTTGATCATAATATAAAAACATAGTTTAAAGTTTTTTTATAATTATAATTATATATGAATGAACACTTTTTAATAATGTTTTTGTTATGAATTATACATATATAATTATATTATAGGAAGGATAATATACAAATAAATATATATAAATGTTTTTGATCATAATATAAATACATATTTTATAATATTTTTATAATTATAATTATATATGAATGAACACTTTTTAATAATGTTTTTAATAATAATAATACATATATATTAATATTATAGTAAGGATAATATGCAACTAAATATTGACAGGTTTTTTTGATCATAATATAAATACATTTTTTAAAGTTATTTTATAATTATAATTATATATGAATGAACACTTTTTAATAATGTTTTTGTAATACATATATAATAATATTATAGGAAGGATAATATACAAATAAATATATATAAATGTTTTTGACCATAATATAAATACATATTTTATAATATTTTTATAATTACAATTATATATGAATGAACACTTTTTAATAATGTTTTTAATAATAATTATACATATATAATAATATTATAGGAAGGATAATATGCAAATAAATATTCACAGGTTTTTTTGATCATAATATAAATACATAGTTTCAAGTTTTTTATAATTATAATTATATATGAATGAACACTTTTTAATAATGTTTTTGTTAATAATAATACATATATAATAATATTATAGGAAGGATAATATACAAATAAATATATATAAATGTTTTTGATCATAATATAAATACATATTTTATAATATTTTTATAATAATAATTATATATGAATGAACACTTTTTAATAATGTTTTTGTAATTAATAATACATATATAATAATATTATAGGAAGGATAATATCCAACTAAATATTGACAGGTTTTTTTGATCATAATATAAATACATAGTTTAAAGTTTTTTTATAACTTTAATTATATATGAATGAATACATTTTAATAATGTTTTTGTAATTAATTATACATATATAATAATATTATAGGATGGATAATATACAAATAAATATATATAATTTTTTGATCATAATATAAATACATATTTTATAATTTTTTCATAATTATAATTATATATGAATCAACACTTTTTAATAATGTTATTGTAATTAATAATACATATATAATAATATTATAGGAAGGATAATATACAAATAAATATATATAAATGTTTTTGATCATAATATAAATACATATTTTATAATATTTTTATAATAATAATTATATATGAATCAACACTTTTTAATAATGTTTTTTTAATTAATAATACATATATAATATTATAAGGTGAAAGATAATATGCTAATAAATATATATATACATTTTTTGATCATAATATAAATACATATTTTAAAGATTTTTTTTATAATTATAATTGTATATGAATAAATACATTTTAATAATGTTTTTGTAATTTATAATACATATATAATAATATTATAGGAAGGAATATACAAATAAATATATATAAATGTTTTTAATCATAATATAAATACATATTTTATAATATTTTTATAATTATAATTATATATGAATGAACACTTTTTAATAATGTTTTTATTAATAATAATACATACATATTAATATTATAGTAAGGTTAATATGCAAATAAATATTGACAGGTATTTTTGATCATAATATAAATACATTTTTTAAAGTTTTTTTATAATAATAATTATATATGAATGAAACTTTTTAATGATGTTTTTGTAATTAATAATACATATATAATAATATTATAGGAAGGATAATATGCAAATAAATATTCATAGGTTTTTTTTTTTATCATAATATAAATACATAGTTTAAAGTTTTTTTATAATTATAATTAAATATGAATAAACACTTTTTAATAATGTTTTTGTTATTAATAATACATATATAATAATATTATAGGAAGGATAATATACAAATAAATATATATAAATGTTTTTGATCATAATATAAATACATATTTAATAATATTTTTATAATTATAATTATATATGAATGAACACTTTTTAATAATGTTTTTAATAATAATAATACATACATATTAATATTTTAGTAAGGTTAATATACAAATAATTATAACAGGTTTTTTTGATCATAATATAAATACATATTTTAAAGTTTTTTATAATAATAATTATATATGAATGAATATTTTTTAATAATGTTTTTGTAATTTATTATACATATATAATAATATTATAGGATGGATAATATACAAATAAATATATACAATTTTTTGATCGTAATATAAATACATATTTTATAATTTTTTCATAATTATAATTATATATGAATCAACACTTTTTAATAATGTTTTTGTAATTAATAATACAAATATAATAATATTATAGAAAGGATAATATACAAATAAATAAATATAAATATTTTTGATCATAATATAAATACATATTTATAATATTTTTTAAAATTATAATTATATATGAATGAACACTTTTTAATAATGTTTTTGTTATTAATAATACATATATAATAATATTATAGGAAGAATAATATACAAATAAATATATATACTGTTTTGATCATAATAAAATTACATATTTTATAATATTTTTAGAATAATAATTATATATGAATGAAAAATTTTTAATAATGTTTTTGTAATTAATAATACATATATAATAATATTATAGGAAGGATAATATTCAACTAAATATTGACAGGTTTTTTTTATCATAATATTAATACATAGTTTAAAGTTTTTTTATAATTTTATTTTATATATATGAATGAATATAATAATGTTTTTGTAATTTATTATACATATATAATAATATTATAGGATGGATAATATACAATAAATATATATAATTTTTTGATCATAATATAAATACATATTTTATAATTTTTTTTATAATTATAATTATATATGAATCATTATTTTTTAATAATGTTTTTATAATTAATAATACATACATAATTTTATTATGTGAAAGATAATATGCTAATAAATATATATATACATTTTTTATATCCTTCCTATAATATTATTATATATGTATTATTAATTACAAAAACATTATTAAAAAGTGTTCATTCATATATAATTATTATTATAAAAATATTATAAAATATGTATTTATATTATGATCAAAACAGTATATATAGTTTATTTGTATATTATTCTTCCTATAATATTATTATATATGTATTATTAATAACAAAAACATTATTAAAAGTGTTCATTCATATATAATTATAATTATAAAAATATTATAAAATAGGTATTTATATTATGATCAAAAAAATTATTATATATTTATTTGTATATTATCCTTTCTATAATATTATTATATTTGTATTATTAATTACAAAAACATTACTAAAAAGTGTTCATTCATATATAATTATTATTATAAAAAACTTTAAAATATGTATTTATATTATGATAAAAAAAACCTATGAATATTTATTTGCATATTATCCTTCCTATAATATTATTATATATGTATTATTAATTACAAAAACATAATTAAAAAGTGTTCATTCATATATAATTATTTTTATATAAAAATTTTAAAATATGTATTTATATTATGATAAAAAAACCTGTCAATATTTAATTGCATATTATCCTTACTATAATATTAATATGTATGTATTATTATTATTAAAAACATTATTAAAAAGTGTTCATCCATATATAAATATAATTATAAAAATATTATAAAATATGTATTTATATTGTGATCAAAAACATTTATATATATTTATTTCTATATTATCCTTCCTATAATATTATTATATATGTATTTTATTATAACAAAAACATTATTAAAAAGTGTTCATTCATATATAATTATAATTATAAAAAAACTTTTAAAATATGTATTTATATTATGATGAAAAAAAAAACCTATGAATATTTATTTGCATATTATCCTTCCTATAATATTATTATATATGTATTATTAATTACAAAAACATCATTAAAAAGTGTTCATTCATATATAATTATTATTATAAAAAAACTTTAAAAAATGTATTTATATTATGATCAAAAATACCTGTCAATATTTATTTGCATATTAACCTTACTATAATATTAATATGTATGTATTATTATTAATAAAAACATTATTAAAAAGTGTTCATTCATATATAATTATAATTATAAAAATATTATAAAATATGTATTTATATTATGATTAAAAACATTTATATATATTTATTTGTATATTCCTTCCTATAATATTATTATATATGTATTATAAATTACAAAAACATTATTAAAATGTATTTATTCATATACAATTATAATTATAAAAAAAATCTTTAAAATATGTATTTATATTATGATCAAAAAATGTATATATATATTTATTGGCATATTATCTTTCACCTTATAATATTATATATGTATTATTAATTAAAAAAACATTATTAAAAAGTGTTGATTCATATATAATTATTATTATAAAAATATTATAAAATATGTATTTATATTATGATCAAAAACATTTATATATATTTATTTGTATATTATCCTTCCTATAATATTATTATATATGTATTATTAATTACAATAACATTATTAAAAAGTGTTGATTCATATATAATTATAATTATGAAAAAATTATAAAATATGTATTTATATTATGATCAAAAAATTATATATATTTATTTGTATATTATCCATCCTATAATATTATTATATATGTATAATTAATTACAAAAACAATATTAAAATGTATTCATTCATATATAATTAAAGTTATAAAAAAACTTTAAACTATGTATTTATATTATGATCAAAAAAACCTGTCAATATTTAGTTGGATATTATCCTTCCTATAATATTATTATATATGTATTAAATTACAAAAACATTATTAAAAAGTGTTCATTCATATATAATTATTATTATAAAAATATTATAAAATATGTATTTATATTATGATCAAAAACATTTATATATATTTATTTGTATATTATCCTTCCTATAATATTATTATATATGTATTATTATTAACAAAAACATTATTAAAAAGTGTTCATTCATATATAATTATAATTATAAAAAACTTGAAACTATGTATTTATATTATGATCAAAAAAACCTGTGAATATTTATTTGCATATTATCCTTCCTATAATATTATTATATATGTATAATTATTATTAAAAACATTATTAAAAAGTGTTCATTCATATATAATTGTAATTATAAAAATATTATAAAATATGTATTTATATTATGGTCAAAAACATTTATATATATTTATTTGTATATTATCCTTCCTATAATATTATTATATATGTATTACAAAAACATTATTAAAAAGTGTTCATTCATATATAATTATAATTATAAAATAACTTTAAAAAATGTATTTATATTATGATCAAAAAAACCTGTCAATATTTAGTTGCATATTATCCTTACTATAATATTAATATATATGTATTATTATTATTAAAAACATTATTAAAAAGTGTTCATTCATATATAATTATAATTATAAAAATATTATAAAATATGTATTTATATTATGATCAAAAACATTTATATATATTTATTTGTATATTATCCTTCCTATAATATAATTATATATGTATAATTCATAACAAAAACATTATTAAAAAGTGTTCATTCATATATAATTATAATTATAAAAAAACTTTAAACTATGTTTTTATATTATGATCAAAAAAACCTGTCAATATTTATTTGCATATTATCGTTTCTATAATATTATTATATTTGTATTATTAATTACAAAAACATTACTAAAAAGTGTTCATTCATATATAATTATTATTATAAAAAACTTTAAAATATGTATTTATATTATGATAAAAAAAAACCTGTGAATATTTGTTTGCATATTATCCTTCCTATAATATTATTATATATGTATTATTAATTACAAACACATCATTAAAAAGTTTTCATTCATATATAATTATTTTTATATAAAAATTTTAAAATATGTAATTATATTATGATAAAAAAAACCTGTCAATATTTAATTGCATATTATCCTTACTATAATATTAATATATATGTATTATTAATTACAAAACATCATTAAAAAGTGTTCATTCATATATAATTATTTTTATATAAAAATTTTAAAATATGTATTTATATTATGATAAAAAAAACCTGTCAATATTTAATTGCATATTATCCTTAATATAATATTAATATATATGTATTATTATTATTAAAAACATTATTAAAAAGTGTTCGTTCGTATATAATTATAATTATAAAAATATTATAAGATATGTATTTATATTATGATCAAAAACATTTATATATATTTATTTGTATATTATCCTTCCTATAATATTATTATATATGTATTATTAATAACAAAAACATTATTAAAAAGTGTTCATTCATATATAATTATTATTATAAAAATATTATAAAATATGTATTTAAATTATGATCAAAAACATTTATATATATTAATTTGTATATTATCCTTCCTATAATATTATTATATATGTATTATTAATAACAAAAACATTATTCAAAAGTGTTCATTCATATATTATTATTATTATAAAAATATTATAAAATATGTATCTATATTATGATCAAAAACATTTATATATATTTATTTGTATATTATCCTTCCTATAATATTATTATATATGTATTATTAATAACAAAAACATCATTAAAAAGTGTTCATTCATATATAATTATTTTTATATAAAAATTATAAAATATGTATTTATATTATGATAAGGAAAACCTGTCAATATTTAATTGCATATTATCCTTACTATAATATTAATATATATGTATTATTATTATTAAAAACATTATTAAAAAGTGTTCATTCATATATAATTATAATTATAAAAATATTATAAAATATGTATTTATATTATGATCAAAAACATTTTTATATACTTATTTGTATATTATCCTTCCTATAATATTATTATATATGTATTATTCATAACAAAAACATTATTAAAAAGTGTTCATTCATATATAATTATTATTATAAAAATATTATAAAATATGTATTTATATTATGATCAAAAACATTTATATATATTATTTTTGTATATTATCCTTCCTATAATATAATTATATATGTATTATTAATAACAAAAACATTATTAAAAAGTGTTCATTCATATATTATTAATATTATAAAAATATTATAAAATATGTATTTATATTATGATCAAAAACATTTATATATATTTATTTGTATATTATCCTTCCTATAATATTATTATATATGTATTATTCATAACAAAAACATTATTAAAAAGTGTTCATTCATATATAATTATTATTATAAAAAACTTTAAAATATGTATTTATATTATGATAAAAAAAACCTGTCAATATTTTATTGCATATTATCCTTCCTATAATATTATTATATATGTATTATTAATAACAAAAACATCATTAAAAAGTGTTCATTCATATATAATTATTTTTATATAAAAATTTTAAAATATGTATTTATATTATGATAAAAAAAACCTGTAATTATTTAATTGCATATTATCCTTACTATAATATTAATATATATGTATTATTATTATTAAAAACATTATTAAAAAGTGTTCATTCGTATATAATTATAATTATAAAAATATTATAAAATATGTATTTATATTATGATCAAAAACATTTATATATATTTATTTGTATATTATCCTTCCTATAATATTATTATATATGTATTATTAATAACAAAAACATTATTAAAAAGTGTTCATTCATATATAATTATTATTATAAAAATATTATAAAATATGTATTTATATTATGATCAAAAACATTTATATATATTATTTTTGTATATTATCCTTCCTATAATATAATTATATATGTATTATTAATAACAAAAACATTATTAAAAAGTGTTCATTCATATATTATTAATATTATAAAAATATTATAAAATATGTATTTATATTATGATCAAAAACATTTATATATATTTATTTGTATATTATCCTTCCTATAATATTATTATATATGTATTATTAATAACAAAAACATCATTAAAAAGTGTTCATTCATATATAATTATTTTTATATAAAAATTTTAAAATATGTATTTATATTATGATAAAAAAAACCTGTAATTATTTAATTGCATATTATCCTTACTATAATATTAATATATATGTATTATTATTATTAAAAACATTATTAAAAAGTGTTCATTCGTATATAATTATAATTATAAAAATATTATAAAATATGTATTTATATTATGATCAAAAACATTTATATATATTTATTTGTATATTATCCTTCCTATAATATTATTATATATGTATTATTAATAACAAAAACATTATTAAAAAGTGTTCATTCATATATAATTATTATTATAAAAATATTATAAAATATGTATTTATATTATGATCAAAAACATTTATATATATTATTTTTGTATATTATCCTTCCTATAATATAATTATATATGTATTATTAATAACAAAAACATTATTAAAAAGTGTTCATTCATATATTATTAATATTATAAAAATATTATAAAATATGTATTTATATTATGATCAAAAACATTTATATATATTTATTTGTATATTATCCTTCCTATAATATTATTATATATGTATTATTCATAACAAAAACATTATTAAAAAGTGTTCATTCATATATAATTATAATTATAAAAAAACTGTAAACTATGTATTTATATTATGATCAAAAAACCCTGTCAATATTTATTTGCATATTATCGTTTCTATAATATTATTATATTTGTATTATTAATTACAAAAACATTACTAAAAAGTGTTCATTCATATATAATTATTATTATAAAAAAACTTTAAAATATGTATTTATATTATAATCAAAAACATTTATATATATTTATTTGTATATTATCCTTCCTATAATATTATTATATATGTATTATTCATAACAAAAACATTATTAAAAAGTGTTCATTCATATATAATTATAATTATAAAAAAACTGTAAACTATGTATTTATATTATGATCAAAAAACCCTGTCAATATTTATTTGCATATTATCGTTTCTATAATATTATTATATTTGTATTATTAATTACAAAAACATTACTAAAAAGTGTTCATTCATATATAATTATAATTATAAAAAAACTGTAAACTATGTATTTATATTATGATCAAAAAACCCTGTCAATATTTATTTGCATATTATCCTTTCTATAATATTATTATATATGTATTATTAATTACAAAAACATCATTAAAAAGTGTTCATTCATATATAATTATTTTTATATAAAAATTTTAAAATATGTTTTTATATTATGATAAAAAAACCTGTCAATATTTAATTGCATATTATCCTTACTATAATATTAATATATATGTATTATTATTATTAAAAACATTATTAAAAAGTGTTCATTCATATATAATTATAATTAAAAAAATATTATAAAATATGTAATTATATTATGATCAAAAACATTTATATATATTTATTTGTATATTATCCTTCCTATAATATTATTATATATGTATTATTCATAACAAAAACATTATTAAAAAGTGTTCATTCATATATAATTAAAATTATAAAAAAACTTTAAACTATGTATTTATATTATGATAAAAAAAACCTGTCAATATTTATTTGCATATTATCTTTTCTATAATATTATTATATTTGTTTTATAATTACAAAAACATTACTAAAAAGTGTTCATTCATATATAATTATTTTTATATAAAAATTTTAAAATATGTTTTTATATTATAATAAAAAAAAACCTGTCAATATTTAATTGCATATTATCCTGACTATAATATTAATATATGTATTATTATTAAAACATTATTAAAAAGTGTTCATTCATATATAATTATAATTATAAAAGTATTATAAAATATGTATTTATATTATGATCAAAAACATTTATATATATTTATTTGTATATTATCCTTCCTATAATATTATTATATATGTATTATTAATAACAAAAACATTATTAAATAGTGTTCATTCATATATAATTATTATTATAAAAATATTATAAAATATGTATTTATATTATGATCAAAAACATTTATATATATTTATTTGTATATTAGCCTTCCTATTATATTATTATATATGTATTATTAATAACAAAAACATTATTAAAAAGTGTTCATTCATATATAATTATTATTATAAAAATATTATAAAATATGTATTTATATTATGATCAAAAACATTTATATATATTTATTTGTATATTATCCTTACTATAATTTTATTATATATGTATTATTCATAACAAAAATATTATTAAAAAGTGTTCATTCATATATAATTATAATTATAAAAAAACTTTAAACTATGTATTTATATTATGATCAAAAAAACCTGTCAATATTTATTTGCATATTATCGTTTTTATAATATTATTATATTTGTATTATTAATTACAAAAACATTACTAAAAAGTGTTCATTCATATATAATAATTAATATAAAAAAACTTTAAAATATGTATTTATATTATGATAAAAAAAACCTGTCAATTTTTAATTGCATATTATCCTTCCTATAATATTATTATATATTTATTATTAATTACAAAAACATCTTTAAAAAGTGTTCATTCATATATAATTATTTTTATATAAAAATTTTAAAATATGTATTTATATTATGATAAAAAAACCTGTCAATATTTAATTGCATATTATCCTTACTATAATATTAATATATATGTATTATTATTATTAAAAACATTATTAAAAAGTGTTCATTCATATATAATTATAATTAAAAAAATATTATAAAATATGTATTTATATTATGATCAAAAACATTTATATATATTTATTTGTATATTATCCTTCCTATAATATTATTATATATGTATTATTCATAACAAAAACATTATTAAAAAGTGTTCATTCATATATAATTAAAATTATAAAAAAAACTTTAAACTATGTATTTATATTATGATCAAAAAAACCTGTCAATATGTATTTGCATATTATCGTTTCTATAATATTATTATATTTGTATTATTAATTACAAAAACATTACTAAAAAGTGTTCATTCATAGATTAATTATAATTATAAAAATATTATAAAATATGTATTTATATTATGATCAAAAACATTTATATATATTTATTTGTATAAAATCCTTCCTATAATATTATTATATATGTATTATTAATAACAAAAACATTATTAAAAAGTGTTCCTTCATATATAATTATTATTATAAAAATATTATAAAATATGTATTTATATTATGATCAAAAACATTTATATATATTTATTTGTATATTATCCTTCCTATAATATTATTATATATGTATTATTCATAACAAAAACATTATTAAAAAGTGTTCATTCATATATAATTATAATTATAAAAAAACTTTAAACTATGTATTTATATTATGATCAAAAAAAACCTGTCAATATTTATTTGCATATTATCGTTTCTATAATATTATTATATTTGTATTATTAATTACAAAAACATTACTAAAAAGTGTTCATTCATATATAATTATTATTATAAAAAACTTTAAAATATGTATTTATATTATGATAAAAAAAACCTGTGAATATTTATTTGCATATTATCCTTCCTATAATATTATTATATATGTATTATTAATTACAAAAACATCATTAAAAAGTGTTCATTCATATATATTTTTTTTATATAAAAATTTTAAAATATGTATTTATATTATAATAAAAAAAAACCTGTCAATATTTAATTGCATATTATCCTGACTATAATATTAATATATATGTATTATTATTATTAAAACATTATTAAAAAGTGTTCATTCATATATAATTATAATTATAAAAATATTATAAAATATGTATTTATATTATGATCAAAAACATTTATATATATTTATTTGTATATTATCCTTCCTATAATATTATTATATATGTATTATTAATAACAAAAACATTATTAAAAAGTGTTCATTCATATATAATTATTATTATAAAAATATTATAAAATATGTATTTATATTATGATCAAAAACATTTATATATATTTATTTGTATATTAGCCTTCATATTATATTATTATATATGTATTATTAATAACAAAAACATTATTAAAAAGTGTTCATTCATATATAATTATTATTATAAAAATATTATAAAATATGTATTTATATTATGATCAAAAACATTTATATATATTTATTTGTATATTATCCTTACTATAATTTTATTATATATGTATTATTCATAACAAAAACATTATTAAAAAGTGTTCATTCATATATAATTATAATTATAAAAAAACTTTAAACTATGTATTTATATTATGATCAAAAAAACCTGTCAATATTTATTTGCATATTATCGTTTTTATAATATTATTATATTTGTATTATTAATTACAAAAACATTACTAAAAAGTGTTCATTCATATATAATTATTAATATAAAAAAACTTTAAAATATGTATTTATATTATGATAAAAAAAACCTGTGAATATTTATTTGCATATTATCCTTCCTATAATATTATTATATATGTATTATTATTATTAAAAACATTATTAAAAAGTGTTCATTCATATATAATTATAATTATAAAAATATTATAAAATATGTATTTATATTATGATCAAAAACATTTATATATATTTATTTGTATATTATCCTTCCTATAATATTATTATATATGTATTATTAATAACAAAAACATTATTAAAAAGTGTTCATTCATATATAATTATTATTATAAAAATATTATAAAATATGTATTTATATTATGATCAAAAACATTTATATATATTTATTTGTATATTATCCTTCCTATAATATAATTATATATGTATTATTAATAACAAAAACATTATTCAAAAGTGTTCATTCATATATAATTATTATTATAAAAATATTATAAAATATGTATTTATATTATGATTAAAAACATTTATATATATTTATTTGTATATTATCCTTCCTATAATATTATTATATATGTATTATTAATAACAAAAACATCATTAAAAAGTGTTCGTTCATATATAATTATTTTTATATAAAAATTTTAAAATATGTATTTATATTATGATAAAAAAACCTGTCAATATTTAATTGCATATTATCCTTACTATAATATTAATATATATGTATTATTATTATTAAAAACATTATTAAAAAGTGTTCATTCATATATAATTATAATTATAAAAATATTATAAAATATGTATTTATATTATGATCAAAAACATTTATATATTGTAAGAAAGGGGATTAACCCCGTACCCATGGTGCTCATCTATGCAGACACTCTGTTCACATTACACTTAGTCGACCAGTTGGTGTGAACAGAGTTGAACAGTAGCATGAGCATCGATTTACAAATTCCTTTCCCAGCTGATGTGAGCTAGGCGATGACCGGTAGGGCTGACTTCCAAGAAACACCGTTAACCTATTAGCCACACACCCTATCGGTAATCAGCCAATGAGAAGGGCTAATGATGAAGATGGAGGGGTCAAGACTCTTGGAGCTGGAGGATCTGAAGGAAAACATCGAGGAGATCACCACGGGCCACCGGAGAAAGAAGATCAGGAGTTTGGGAGTGCGTGTATCGGTGCGTGTGCTTCTGGGACAATTAACAGTATGTAAAAAGAATAAAATATATAACTAAAGTTTTGTCAAACATACAAGTCATGTAATTTGTCAGTAACTAATTCTTTTACATTTTCAATTGATTTTCTTTTCTTGTAAATTTAACGTTGTAAATTTATTTATCTTTTTATTGTTGATTTTTGCCTTTTCAAAGTTTTCTTTTGCTGTTGTTACACTTTTAACTTTTGTTGTTTTCGTAATTTAAATTTTTGTTCATTACACGTTGAGTAACACCCTTAAGCAGTCTTATGTCTCATTAACCTAACACCTCTTCACTAAGCTAAGCGAGTGTAACATTTAGGAAACTTAAACTTAAAGTGAGGCATGGGACTCGCATGGTGGAGGCGCCGGGTATCGATCCCGGTACCTCTCGCATGGTGGAGGCAGCCGCACGGCGAAGGCTGTCTTTTCATTTTAACTAAACAGTAACGATCCTACATTTATTTTAATAAATTATCTTGAAACAAATTATGTGACTTGTGAATTATTTTAGTTTATTTATAGTCAATTATAGTCACTTAAGTTAATATCAGACTCACGTATCGTAAAATGTATAGGGTGTTAGTTTAAGATTATGAAACAAAACAATATAGGCCACTAACTCAAATAAAAACACGTATCTTAGCTAGGCCCATAACCTTTATAAAACCACCAAATGTAACAATAGCTTATGTAGGTTTGTCACATTACTAAAACTTAAAAGATAATTTATGGATTTAGATTTTGAAATTGTTAACATTGACATATATAGCTTAAACAAAACTGAGGCTTTACAACTAGCTTGTCAATATAAAATACAACTCCCACCCATCCCTGAAACCGAAACCCTAGCCAACCTAAGAACAAAATTAGCTTTCACCAAAGATGTTTTCAAGACTGCATTTAGACATCCAAGTTTTGCTGAGGCATTAACAGACTTGTTCTTTAACAACAAACTAGAAGACAAAACAAAAGAACAGTTTAGAGATTTGCTAAAATTCAAGAAAATACTTCAAGAACCAACATATGACACTGCACACACTTCTGACAACCTAACACAACCTGGACCTGAACATTCACAAAACCTTTATGAAAACAGGTCAATAATAGAACACGAACAATTGTTACATAGCTTTAATTCGTTAAACTTAAATCAAGATACCCACCAAAATCACAACCAACTAGGAACCCCTAACACATCAACACAAATAGCATCTCACCCTAAATCATATATAACCAACAAAAACATGGCTGATGAGTCAAAAGAGAAACTTCCCCTAATAAAAGCAGGCACATACTCAGGTCTTCCTTCAGAAGATGTACATGAATTTATTCAAAAATTCAATATTGCATCAAGGTGCAACCATTGGTCCGAAAAAACTAAAATTGAACTTTTCCCCACACACTTAACGTCTACCCCGTATAAATGGTTTGCACTCTACAAACATGAAAACAATGAAACTAGTTGGGCAAACCTAGAGTCTGAATTTATTAAAGCATTCAGCCCAGTTGCATTAATTGATGACTTACAGACGGTCCTTGAAAATCGAACACAAGGAGAAAATGAATCTCCAATGCAATTCCTATACGAAATCATTCACCTTTCCCACAGAATAGATCCCAATATGAATGATGCAAAAATAATAAAATTCGTAATTCAGGGAATAAAACCGGAGATTTGTAATGACCTAGTGAGAATGGAAAACAACTCACTTAAACAGCTAAACGAAAATCTGCTAAAAATTGAATCTCAAAGAGCTATTAGGAATAAAAATCAGAGAAAATACCAAACCTCAGCTGAACGCGTTACCCTAATAAAACCTCAAGCAAAGTCGGTAACATATGAAAATGACGAATTAGACAACTTAAAATCTGAACTTAGGGACATAAAAGATACATTATTAAGCCTCAAGGTCAAACCTGATGAAACAAACTACCCTAGGGACAACCCACACAAAGAAACTTATCATCGTTCAAGATCCACACAAAGAAGAGACATTTCCCCTCATCCCAGATATGACAGGTCAGCTGAACAATATAGGCCCAGAAGCACTTCTCGAAACTCACAAAATTTATCGAGAAGCTCTTCACCTCACAATTCACATCACTCCAACAGACAACCTATCCCAAGAACCAGATTAGATTATAGATCACCACACCGATCACAAAACACTCCACTCTTTTGTCACATATGTAACAAAAACAATCACGCCACAGAAAATTGTTGGTACAATGCTAGAGCTAACCGTAGGAATCCAAAATACTCAAATACACCTTCCAAATTTTGTGCATATTGCAAAAGAAATAACCACACCATTGACCAGTGCTTTAGGCGTCCTGCTAAAAGGGAACAGTTTCCAAAAAACTTCTAAAGCAGGGAAGTCAACTACCACAAAATAGTTATTTGGCTTCCCAAAATAAACAAACACACACGAGATATTTCTGGAACACAACTAAACGTTTCCCACATTTCAACAAATCATCAATCTTAGAAGCATCCAATAATTCAAAATGTAATATATTTTCACCATTAAGCCCTCAATACCAATACAACTTTCCAACAATTGAGGATTCGTTTCGTGTAAAACATAAAGTTAAAGTAACCCCAATAACTAAATCACTTCCTCCAAGAACCACAATAACATCAAGAAATATTCAACACACACAACTCGAGAACCAGACCAACATCATTCCTACAGCTACGGCTGAACCTAAGACGACCTTGCAGCCAGCTGATGGAGAAGATAACGCACCACAACAAACGCCTACGTCACAAGCGTCGACCCACTGCTGCCTAGGAACACCGACTCAGCAACTGACGTCACAGCACCGCACAGCTGATCAGCCCAAGACTCAAGATGTGGCACGCACATCTGTTAACTCTTCACGACCTTCAACATCGGATGACAACAACAGCTTCAGTACGAGTACATCACTTCCAGGAACCTATACGGATAGACATGTGGATTCATCAACTGCAGGAGTTTGTTTAACAGCTAGTGAAGCAACAACCCTCCAGAATCAAATCGACAAAGAAGTTTTCCAACAAAGTTCTAAACACCTAAATTTGAGAACCCTAATTAAATGTGATAAAAGACAATCTAAATGCACACTATCGGATATTTATGACTTAATTTTTAATGTTAAGCAAACAAAAACATTCCCTACATTGACACTAAATATTGATATACCAGAAAATGGACAGACTTATTCAGCTACCTTAGATACTGGTTGCAACTATTGCCTGATAAAATCATCAATTGTAAATAACCTATCCTTTCAAACAGATAACTTACCCTTAATTGTAGCTGCTAACGATCAACCAGTCAAAGTATTAGGAAAACTTTTACTACCAATAACAATTAATGGCTCCGTGTATCCAACCGACTTTTACGTAATTGAAGATTTGGCAACTGACGTAATCTTGGGAAATTGGTTTTTATTCCAAAACTGCATGGAATTGGATTTTAAGAAACAGGAAATCAGACTAACGAATAAAGATAAAGTTTATTGCATCACAATGGACAAATCTTGGTTACTTAATTTAAAACCGTTTGTTCTAACAACTATAGCGGAGTCTAGTAATGACATGGTTGAAATTAAAGTTCCTACGGACACAGTTATTGCTCCCCAACAACACTACAAATTAATGGAAATCTTGCCAGAACATCATCAATATGAACTTGATATAGATTTAAATTACCGAGACACAAAGAACCTCCACTTTTATATCTCATCAGAAAACGAAAATTCACAAAAGTTTATTTACGCTTACAATGCAAGTAAATCTCCAAAATGGTTAAAACAAAACGTAATATTAGGTTATTTAAAACCAAATGCCGAAGTAAAAACAAGAACATGCACACATCCACCTAAAATAAAACCACTTCATCCTTCTAAAACAATTGCACTTGACAGAAATGGCAACCCACTTGACATAAATCCAAAATTGACAGTCAATCAGCATAACAAGTTAGCAGCAAAATTATTTAAATTTAGCCACATGTTTACTAACAAGACAGAAGATTTAGGTCCAGCTAAACTACCACCAGTTAAACTTAACCTAAAATCAGATGCTAAACCAGTATATCATCCTCCTTATAGGCAAAGCCTAAAAGAACGCAAAATCCTTCAAGAAGAAATCGAAAAACTAACAAAGGCAGGTATACTCGAAGAATCGCCCGAATACACAGAGTTCGCCAGCCCAATGTTCGTAATAACCAACTCTGACAGCTCATCGCGTGTAATATCTGATTTGAGATCAGTTAACAAATGTTTAGAACAACAAAATTTCCCCATAGTCTCAGTAGATTTGGTCTTGTCTTGTTTATCTGAAATGACTTATTTTACCCACTTAGATTTGAAAAACGCTTTCTTTCAGTTAGAGATAGCCCCAGAAGACAGAAAATATTTAACTGTTATAACACAAACAGGAAAGTATCAGTTTAGAAGAATGCCACAAGGATTATCCATTGCTACAGTAGCTTTCCAAAGAGCCATAACTAGAATTTTATCAAAACATTTGTATAGCAGATGCATACCATTCATTGATGACATCACCGTGTTAGGAAAAACATTTGACGAACAGTTGGAAAACATAGAAATTATTTTACAAGAGCTAAACAATGTTAACCTAAAGCTAAACTCAAAAAAGTGTCAATTCATGTACGATAAAATAAACATACTTGGACATGAAGTAAGTTCTAAAGGCTGTTTGCCATTAAAAACAAATATAGAATCCATAATTAAATTTAAAACCCCAACTACCATTAAACAAGTAAGATCGTTTCTTGGAGCTGCAAATTACTTCCGTAGATTTGTTAAAAACTTTGCAAAAATATCCATGCCCTTAACAACACTCATAAAGGAATTCAACGCAACGAAGAAGTTTCAATGGACAAACGACTGTGAGACTTCATTCCAGGAACTCAAGACGATTCTCACCTCACCGCCACTTCTCAGCCACTTCGTAGAACACAGAGAGACCAGAGTGTACACAGACGCATCAAATTATGCTATAGGAGCAGTAATGACCCAGTATGATCCAGAAACATCTACAGAACATCCTATTCAGTATTTAAGTAGAAAACTAAAACCAAATGAAGTTAACTACAGCGTTTCAGAAAAAGAATTCTTATCCTTAGTCTATGCATTGGTAAAATGGAGAGAATTTTTATTTGGAAGAAAAGTAAAGGTTTTCACTGATCATTCTGCATTGCAATATTATAAATCATTTAAAGGAGCTTCATCTAGACTCACCAGACTCTCGAATTTAATATGTGACTACGACCTGGAAATTACTCACAAGGCAGGTAAATCCTTAGTCTTGCCTGACTTCTTAAGCAGAAATCCGGTTGACAAGACTATAGAAGAGGATATCACTTTCAACCTTACTTCAGTAAATGCCCTTCATCTCGTGGACTTGAAGAAATTGCAAGCTCAGGACGATGACCTAAAATGCATCTTACTTGCTTTGGAAAATCCTGATCTTGTGGAACAAAAGTACAGGAAACTGGCCACGTATTACAAGACGGAGAATGGTGTACTCTACCGAATGTACAACGATTCTGATCCTCACAGACATGTTATAGCAATACCACGAAAACTCGTCAACAACATCCTTCAGGAGTACCACAATTCACCGTTATCAGGAGGACATCTAAGTACATTCAAGACTCTCGGAAAAATCAAAGAAAGATATCATTGGATTGGTATGTCAACAGATGTCGAAAACTACTTGAAAACCTGCGAAAGTTGTCAGAAAAGAAAGAACTCTCCGAAGAAGAAGTATGGCTTCCTTAATCCTATCCCTCCCACTAACAAAATATTTGAAAGAATCCAACTTGACATAATTGGTCCATTAAATCCTAGCAATAGATATAAATACATTTTAACAGTAACTGATGCCTGTAGTCGATTTGCTTTTGCTTTCCCACTTGTAGTTGCAGATGGTAAATCAATTGTAAAATGTCTCTTAAAACTAATTTGTACTTATGGAACACCTTCTATTATACAATCAGATAGAGGTACTGAATTTAACAACAATTTGATTCGTGACTTATTCACAGCAATAGGTACATGCCAAATTCTAAGTAGTGCTTTCACACCACAAGTTGATGGACAAGTAGAAAACTTTAATAACACGTTGATAAATATGATTTCTCATTATGTAGCTGAAAAACCAAACGCATGGTCACAATACATTGACTATGTACTTTTTGCTTACAATAACAGTAAACACCAGACAACCAAGTACAAACCTTCGTACTTATTTTTAGGCTTTGAGCCAAGTTTTCCAAGTGATACTTTGTTTGTAAATCCAAATGTAGAAAAAGATCTGCTAGAAAACTTAAGAATTGTAAATGAAATTAGGGACACAATACCTTCTATCATAGCTAGTGAACAAAAGAAACAAAAAATGTATTACGATAGGAATAGGAGAGACTTAATCTTACACCCAGGAGACCAAGTTCTCATATGGTACCCTAAAAATTTGAGGGAAAATCAAACAAAATTTTCTTACCGCTACAAAGGTCCGTATACTGTATTAAAACAAGTTACACCAGTCTCTTATCTAGTGGAAATCTTAAAAAATGGAAAACTTGTCAAAGAAGTAATTCATGTCTCCCGAATGAAAGTTTTTCAAACAAGACTTGTAAAATAAAAATATTTAGTTACGTTAGGTCAATAGATACTATGTTTATTTTATAAGATAATTTTGGTAACATACAATTATTCATAAATATATTTCACAAGTTAGCTATTTAACTGATTTTGATTTATTGCTACACAAAATAATTAACCACAATACATATATGATTCATATGCTTTGACCTTACCTAGTATTCACTTAGGTTTAGTTAGTCATACGTAAGCAATGTGTATTCTAAGAAACAATTAGTACGTCTATTCCCGAAGCACACGCACTCCCGCAAACTTGTGTAAATATTATGTAAATAATGTGTAGCTACACAAAACTCAAGTGTTAAGTCGACTTTTAATACAAAAATATCGCGTGGCCACGCAGACACACACAGACAATCGTAATCAAGTTTAGCATTGTAACTGTATTTTTAGTTCTTGTAACGAGCAACTTACTTACACGTCGGACACTTAGTGATTTTACTAGTGCGCGTAAGATGAATGATAATTAGTGACATTCAGTGACATACAAGTTGGTTTGGTGTACAGCCCAAGGACAAACTCCACTCAACGAGAAGTAATTAAGGATTGATCACCCTTAATTATTCACTCAAAAAAAATTCCTTACAACTCCCTAGATTATTAAGGAAAGAAAGGACTTTCACGCAAGAATTCATAAATAAATACAAATTAAAATAGAACATTTATGTTCAAAACTCGTCTATAACAAAGTGTCATCATAAAGTAATTGTGTACCAAATACCATTTTGAACATAGTATTTATGTGTCTAACAACATCAGGTATCATACAAGTGACATATTTTAAGTTCCATGTAACATACATTTCAAACAACTAAATATTCATTACAATAAGTAGATAGATAGTCTTAGTAGGGAAAGCATATGAATCAATTAAAATTGTATGTTACCAAGTACCAACATTTGTGAATAAATCTATTAAAACATGTACTAACTCCACTGTTAAGTAAGTTTCAGCGGTAAAAGAGTCCCTGAAGCCACCAGCAAGTACAAGGTCACCGCAACACGACATGACTTCATCGCCATCGCATAGTCAGCACTCGCCGTCCATTCAACCCAGACGCCGTGATGCTGCCCATGTCACCGTCGCAGCCCTGCTCGCCACTATCCTTCTCATATGGCAACCTACTCTATCAGCTGGCGCGGAAATTCTAACGCATATCGTGACCGGCGTAACATTCAACGAGGTCTCGTCAATCGTAACTCCTTATCATTCTGTCGCGCCACTAAAATAACCCAATCGATCCCTTAATCTCATCAAACATTTTATTAGTCTGGATTGTAATATTAACAATCTTACTCATTATTTCAGCATATTTCATCCACATACTCAATATTAAAATGAATCTAATCACAAAACCTCAAACCCCTCAAAAAGAATATTAATATAACAAAGTGTAACCCAGAATACATCATTTATAATCTCAACATCAAAAAATAATTTATAATAATAATTTTAAAAAATAAAAACATCTTAACAAACAGCTAATATTTAAATAGTTCAAAATTAATGAAACAATCAATTAACTTAAGGAGACTCGATGGGGCGAAAGAAGACGTGAGCGACTATGAGCTATACACCACCAGCTCATTCTACCGCGTCGCTGGAAGGGTCGCGAAACAAGCAAATGCGCCGATCCTCAAGATCGCGTCGCGTCGCAGGAAGGGGGGAAGAAGAGTCGGAACGCACATCAAGATATCCGTTCGATTTCCACCTTCGCGATTGATGTTTCCGCGTATCTCCTTAAGTTGTTTTTTTTTTCTTTTTTATTGTCAACCGGTGGTAGGTTGACGTTTTAACCAGGGGGGTGTAAGAAAGGGGATTAACCCCGTACCCACGGTGCTCATCTATGCAGACACTCTGTTCACATTACACTTAGTCGACCAGTTGGTGTGAACAGAGTTGAACAGTAGCATGAGCATCGATTTACAAATTCCTTTCCCAGCTGATGTGAGCTAGGCGATGACCGGTAGGGCTGACTTCCAAGAAACACCGTTAACCTATTAGCCACACACCCTATCGGTAATCAGCCAATGAGAAGGGCTAATGATGAAGATGGAGGGGTCAAGACTCTTGGAGCTGGAGGATCTGAAGGAAAACATCGAGGAGATCACCACGGGCCACCGGAGAAAGAAGATCAGGAGTTTGGGAGTGCGTGTATCGGTGCGTGTGCTTCTGGGACAATTAACAGTATGTAAAAAGAATAAAATATATAACTAAAGTTTTGTCAAACATACAAGTCATGTAATTTGTCAGTAACTAATTCTTTTACATTTTCAATTGATTTTCTTTTCTTGTAAATTTAACGTTGTAAATTTATTTATCTTTTTATTGTTGATTTTTGCCTTTTCAAAGTTTTCTTTTGCTGTTGTTACACTTTTAACTTTTGTTGTTTTCGTAATTTAAATTTTTGTTCATTACACGTTGAGTAACACCCTTAAGCAGTCTTATGTCTCATTAACCTAACACCTCTTCACTAAGCTAAGCGAGTGTAACATTTAGGAAACTTAAACTTAAAGTGAGGCATGGGACTCGCAATATATATTTATTTGTATATCATCCTTCCTATAATATTATTATATATGTATTATTCATAACAAAAACATTATTAAAAAGTGTTCATTCATATATAATTATAATTATAAAAAAACTTTAAACTATGTATTTATATTATGATCAAAAAAACCTGTCAATATTTATTTTCATATTATCGTTTCTATAATATTATTATATTTGTATTATTAATTACAAAAACATTACTAAAAAGTGTTCATTCATATATAATTATTATTATAAAAACTTTAAAATATGTATTTATATTATGATAAAAAAAACCTGTGAATATTTATTTGCATATTATCCTTCCTATAATATTATTATATATGTATTATTAATTACAAAAACATCATTAAAAAGTGTTCATTCATATATAATTATTTTTATATAAAAATTTTAAAATATGTATTTATATTATGATAAAAAAAACCTGTCAATATTTAATTGCATATTATCCTTACTATAATATTAATATATATGTATTATTATTATTAAAAACATTATTAAAAAGTGTTCATTCATATATAATTATAATTATAAAAATATTATAAAATATGTATTTATATTATGATCAAAAACATTTATATATATTTATTTGTATATTATCCTTCCTTAAATATTATTATATATGTATTATTAATAACAAAAACATTATTAAAAAGTGTTCATTCATATATAATTATTATTATAAAAATATTATAAAATATGTATTTATATTATGATCAAAAACATTTATATATATTTATTTGTATATTATCCTTCCTATAATATTATAATATATGTATCATTCATAACAAAAACATTATTAAAAAGTGTTCATTCATATATAATTATAATTATAAAAAAACTTTAAACTATGTATTTATATTATGATAAAAAAAACCTGTCAATATTTATTTGCATATTATCGTTTCTATAATATTATTATATTTGTATTATTAATTACAAAAACATTACTAAAAAGTGTTCATTCATATATAATTATTATTATAAAAAAACTTTAAACTATGTATTTTTATTATGATCAAAAAAACCTGTCAATATTTATTTGCATATTATCGTTTCTATAATATTATTATATTTGTATTATTAATTACAAAAACATTACTAAAAAGTGTTCATTCATATATTATTATTATTATAAAAAACTTTAAAATATGTATTTATATTATGATAAAAAAACCTGTGAATATTTATTTGCATATTATCCTTCCTATAATATTATTATATATGTATTATTAATAACAAAAACATTATTAAAAAGTGTTCATTCATATATAATTATTATTATAAAAATATTATAAAATATGTATTTATATTATGATCAAAAACATTTATATATATTTATTTGTATATTATCCTTCCTATAATATTATTATATATGTATTATTAATAACAAAAACATTATTTAAAAGTGTTCATTCATATATAATTATTATTATAAAAATATTATAAAATATGTATTTATATTATGATCAAAAACATTTATATATATTTATTTGTATATTATCCTTCCTATAATATTATTATATATGTATTATTAATAACAAAAACATCATTAAAAAGTGTTCATTCATATATAATTATTTTTATATAAAAATTTTAAAATATGTATTTATATTATGATAAAAAAAACCTGTCAATATTTAATTGCATATTATCCTTACTATAATATTAATATATATGTATTATTATTATTAAAAACATTATTAAAAAGTGTTCATTCATATATAATTATAATTATAAAAATATTATAAAATATGTATTTATATTATGATCAAAATTATTTATATATATTTATTTGTATATTATCCTTCCTATAATATTATTATATATGTATTATTCATAACAAAAACATTATTAAAAAGTGTTCATTCATATATAATTATAATTATAAAAAAAACTTTAAACTATGTATTTATATTATGATCAAAAAGACCTGTCAATATTTATTTGCATATTATCGTTTCTATAATATTATTATATTTGTATTATTAATTACAAAAACATTACTAAAAAGTGTTCATTCATATATAATTATTATAATAAAAAAACTTTAAACTATGTATTTTTATTATGATCAAAAAAACCTGTCAATATTTATTTGCATATTATCGTTTCTATAATATTATTATATTTGTATTATTAATTACAAAAACATTACTAAAAAGTGTTCATTCATATATTATTATTATTATAAAAAACTTTAAAATATGTATTTATATTATGATAAAAAAACCTGTGAATATTTATTTGCATATTATCCTTCCTATAATATTATTATATATGTATTATTAATAACAAAAACATTATTAAAAAGTGTTCATTCATATATAATTATTATTATAAAAATATTATAAAATATGTATTTATATTATGATCAAAAACATTTATATATATTTATTTGTATATTATCCTTCCTATAATATTATTATATATGTATTATTAATAACAAAAACATTATTTAAAAGTGTTCATTCATATATAATTATTATTATAAAAATATTATAAAATATGTATTTATATTATGATCAAAAACATTTATATATATTTATTTGTATATTATCCTTCCTATAATATTATTATATATGTATTATTAATAACAAAAACATCATTAAAAAGTGTTCATTCATATATAATTATTTTTATATAAAAATTTTAAAATATGTATTTATATTATGATAAAAAAAACCTGTCAATATTTAATTGCATATTATCCTTACTATAATATTAATATATATGTATTATTATTATTAAAAACATTATTAAAAAGTGTTCATTCATATATAATTATAATTATAAAAATATTATAAAATATGTATTTATATTATGATCAAAATTATTTATATATATTTATTTGTATATTATCCTTCCTATAATATTATTATATATGTATTATTCATAACAAAAACATTATTAAAAAGTGTTCATTCATATATAATTATAATTATAAAAAAACTTTAAACTATGTATTTATATTATGATCAAAAAGACCTGTCAATATTTATTTTCATATTATCGTTTCTCTAATATTATTATATTTGTATTATTAATTACAAAAACATTACTAAAAAGTGTTCATTCATATATAATTATTATTATAAAAAAACTTTAAAATATGTATTTATATTATGATAAAAAAAAACCTGTGAATATTTATTTGCATATTATCCTTCTTATAATATTATATATAATAATAATTATATATGAATGAACACTTTTTAATAATGTTTTTGTTATTAATAATACATATATAATAATATTATAGGAAGGATAATATACAAATAAATATATATAAATGTTTTTGATCATAATATAAATACATATTTTATAATATTTTTATAATGATAATTATATATGAATGAACACTTTTTAATAATGTTTTTAATAATAATAATACATATATATTAATATTATAGTAAGGATAATATGCAATTAAATATTGACAGGTTTTTTTTATCATAATATAAATACATATTTTAAAATTTTTATATAAAAATAATTATATATGAATGAACACTTTTTAATGATGTTTTTGTAATTAATAATACATATATAATAATATTATAGGAAGGATAATATGCAAATAAATATTCACAGGTTTTTTTTATCATAATATAAATACATATTTTAAAGTTTTTTATAATAATAATTATATATGAATGAACACTTTTTAGTAATGTTTTTGTAATTAATAATACAAATATAATAATATTATAGAAACGATAATATGAAAATAAATATTGACAGGTTTTTTTGATCATAATATAAATACATAGTTTAAAGTTTTTTTATAATTATAATTATATATGAATGAACACTTTTTAATAATGTTTTTGTTATGAATAATACATATATAATAATATTGTAGGAAGGATAATATACAAATAAATATATATATAAATGTTTTTGATCATAATATAAATACATATTTTATAATATTTTTATAATTATAATTATATATGAATGAACACTTTTTAATAATGTTTTTAATAATAATAATACATATATATATTAATATTATAGTAAGGATAATATGCAATTAAATATTGACAGGTTTTTTTTATCATAATATAAATACATATTTTAAAATTTTTATATAAAAATAATTATATATGAATGAACACTTTTTAATGATGTTTTTGTTATTAATAATACATATATAATAATATTATAGGAACGATAATATACAAATAAATATATATAAATGTTTTTGATCATAATATAAATACATATTTTATAATATTTTTATAATAATAATTATATATGAATGAACACTTTTGAATAATGTTTTTGTTATTAATAATACATATATAATTATATTATAGGAAGGATAATATACAAATAAATATATATAAATGTTTTTGATCATAATATAAATACATATTTTATAATATTTTTATAATAATAATTATATATGAATGAACACTTTTTAATAATGTTTTTGTTATTAATAATACATATATAATAATATTATAGGAAGGATAATATACAAATAAATATATATAAATGTTTTTGATCATAATATAAATACATGTTTTATAATATTTTTATAATTATAATTATATATGAATGAACACTTTTTAATAATGTTTTTAATAATAATAATACATATATATTAATATTATAGTAAGGATAATACGCAATTAAATATTGACAGGTTTTTTTATCATAATATGAATACATATTTTAAAATTTTTATATAAAAATAATTATATATGAATGAACACTTTTTAATGATGTTTTTGTAATTAATAATACATATATCATAATATTATAGGAAGGATAATATGCAAATAAATATTCACAGGTTTTTTTTATCATAATATAAATACATATATTAAAGTTTTTTTATATTAATAATTATATATGAATGAACACTTTTTAGTAATGTTTTTGTAATTAATAATACAAATATAATTATATTATAAAAACGATAATATGCAAATAAATATTGACAGGTTTTTTTGATCATAATATAAATACATAGATTAAAGTTTTTTTATAATTATAATTATATATGAATGAACACTTTTTAATAATGTTTTTGTTATGAATAATACATATATAATAAAATTATAGTAAGGATAATATACAAATAAATATATATAAATGTTTTTGATCATAATATAAATACATATTTTATAATATTTTTATAATAATAATTATATATGAATGAACACTTTTTAATAATGTTTTTGTTATTAATAATACATATATAATAATATTATAGGAAGGATAATATACAAATAAATATATATAAATGTTTTTGATCATAATATAAATACATATTTTATAATATTTTTATAATTATAATTATATATGAATGAACACTTTTTAATAATGTTTTAATAATAATAATACATATATATTAATATTATAGTCAGGATAATATGCAATTAAATATTGACAGGTTTTTTTTATTATAATATAAATACATATTTTAAAATTTTTATATAAAAAAAATTATATATGAATGAACACTTTTTAATGATGTTTTTGTAATTAATAATACATATATAATAATATTATAGGAAGGATAATATGCAAATAAATATTCACAGGTTTTTTTTATCATAATATAAATACATATTTTAAAGTTTTTTATAATAATAATTATATATGAATGAACACTTTTTAGTAATGTTTTTGTAATTAATAATACAAATATACTAATATTATAGAAACGATAATATGCAAATAAATATTGACAGGTTTTTTTGATCATAATATAAATACATAGTTTAAAGTTTTTTTATAATTATAATTATATATGAATGAACACTTTTTAATAATGTTTTTGTTATGAATAATACATATATAATAATATTATAGGAAGGATAATATACAAATAAATATATATAAATGTTTTTGATCATAATATAAATACATATTTTATAATATTTTTATAATAATAATTATATATGAAGGAACACTTTTTAATAATGTTTTTGTTATTAATAATACATATATAATAATATTATAGGAAGGATTTTATACAAATAAATATATATAAATGTTTTTGATCATAATATAAATACATATTTTATAATATTTTTATAATAATAATTATATATGAATGAACACTTTTTAGTAATGTTTTTGTAATTAATAATACAAATATACTAATATTATAGAAACGATAATATGCAAATAAATATTGACAGGTTTTTTTGATCATAATATAAATACATAGTTTAAAGTTTTTTTATAATTATAATTATATATGAATGAACACTTTTTAATAATGTTTTTGTTATGAATAATACATATATAATAATATTATAGGAAGGATAATATACAAATAAATATATATAAATGTTTTTGATCATAATATAAATACATATTTTATAATATTTTTATAATAATAATTATATATGAAGGAACACTTTTTAATAATGTTTTTGTTATTAATAATACATATATAATAATATTATAGGAAGGATTTTATACAAATAAATATATATAAATGTTTTTGATCATAATATAAATACATATTTTATAATATTTTTATAATTATAATTAATATATGAATGAACACTTTTTAGTAATGTTTTTGTAATTAATAATACAAATATAATAATATTATAGAAACGATAATATGCAAATAAATATTGACAGGTTTTTTTGATCATAATATAAATACATAGTTTAAAGTTTTTTTATAATTTTAATAATATATGAATGAACACTTTTTAATAATGTTTTTGTTATGAATAATACATATATAATAATATTATAGGAAGGATAATATACAAATAAATATATAAAAATGTTTTTGATCATAATATAAATACATATTTTACAATATTTTTTTAATTATAATTATATATGAATGAACACTTTTTAATAATGTTTTTAATAATAATAATACATATATATTAATATTATAGTAAGGATAATATGCAATTAAATATTGACAGGTTTTTTTATCATAATATAAATACATATTTTAAAATTTTTATATAAAAATAATTATATATGAATGAACACTTTTTAAAGATGTTTTTGTAATTAATAATACATATATAATAATATTATAGGAAGGATAATATGCAATTAAATATTGACAGGTTTTTTTTATCATAATATAAATACATATTATAAAGTTTTTTATAATAATAATTATATATGAATGAACACTTTTTAGTAATGTTTTTGTAATTAATAATACAAATATAATAATATTATAGAAACAATAATATGCAAATAAATATTGACAGGTTTTTCTTATCATAATATAAATACATATTTTATAATTTTTTTATAAAAATAATTATATATGAATGAACACTTTTTAATGATGTTTTTGTTATTAATAATACATATATAATAATATTATAGGAAGGATAATATACAAATAAATATATATAAATGTTTTTGATCATAATATAAATACATATTTTATAATATTTTTATAATAATAATTATATATGAATGAACACTTTTTAATGATGTTTTTGTTATTAATAATACATATATAATAATATTATAGGAAGGATAATATGCAAATAAATATTCACAGGTTTTTTTTATCATAATATAAATACATATTTTAAAGTTTTTTATAATAATAATTATATATGAATGAACACTTTTGAGTAATTTTTTTGTAATTAATAATACAAATATAATAATATTATAGAAACGATAATATGCAAATAAATATTGACAGGTTTTTTTGATCATAATATAAATACATAGTTTAAAGTTTTTTTATAATTATAATTATATATGAATGAACACTTTTTAATAATGTTTTTGTTATGAATAAGACATATATAATAATATTATAGGAAGGATAATATACAAATAAATATATATAAATGTTTTTGATCATAATATAAATACATATTTTATAATATTTTTATAATAATAATTATATATGAAGGAACACTTTTTAATAATGTTCATGTTATTAATAATACATATATAATAATATTATAGGAAGGATTTTATACAAATAAATATATATAAATGTTTTTGATCATAATATAAATACATATTTTATAATATTTTTATAATTATAATTAATATATGAATGAACACTTTTTAGTAATGTTTTTGTAATTAATAATACAAATATAATAATATTATAGAAACGATAATATGCAAATAAATATTGACAGGTTTTTTTGATCATAATATAAATACATAGTTTAAAGTTTTTTTATAATTTTAATTATATATGAATGAACACTTTTTAATAATGTTTTTGTTATGAATAATACATATATAATAATATTATAGGAAGGATAATATACAAATAAATATATATAAATGTTTTTGATCATAATATAAATACATATTTTATAATATTTTTTTAATTATAATTATATATGAATGAACACTTTTTAATAATGTTTTTAATAATAATAATACATATATATTAATATTATAGTAAGGATAATATGCAATTAAATATTGACAGGTTTTTTTTATCATAATATAAATACATATTTTAAAATTTTTATATAAAAATAATTATATATGAATGAACACTTTTTAAAGATGTTTTTGTAATTAATAATACATATATAATAATATTAAAGGAAGGATAATATGCAATTAAATATTGACAGGTTTTTTTTATCATAATATAAATACATATTTTAAAGTTTTTTATAATAATAATTATATATGAATGAACACTTTTTAGTAATGTTTTTGTAATTAATAATACAAATATAATAATATTATAGAAACAATAATATGCAAATAAATATTGACAGGTTTTTCTTATCATAATATAAATACATATTTTATAATTTTTATATAAAAATAATTATATATGAATGAACACTTTTTAATGATGTTTTTGTTATTAATAATACATATATAATAATATTATAGGAAGGATAATATACAAATAAATATATATAAATGTTTTTGATCATAATATAAATACATATTTTATAATATTTTTATAATAATAATTATATATGAATGAACACTTTTTAATGATGTTTTTGTTATTAATAATACATATATAATAATATTATAGGAAGGATAATATACAAATAAATATATATAAATGTTTTTGATCATAATATAAATACATATTTTATAATATTTTTATAATTATAATTATATATGAATGAACACTTTTTAATAATGTTTTTAATAATAATAATACATATATATTAATATTATAGTAAGGATAATACGCAATTAAATATTGACAGGTTTTTTTATCATAATATGAATACATATTTTAAAATTTTTATATAAAAATAATTATATATGAATGAACACTTTTTAATGATGTTTTTGTAATTAATAATACATATATAATAATATTATAAGAAGGATAATATGCAAATAAATATTCACAGGTTTTTTTTATCATAATATAAATACATATTTAAAAGTTTTTTTATATTAATTATTATATATGAATGAACACTTTTTAGTAATGTTTTTGTAATTAATAATACAAATATAATAATATTATAAAAACGATAATATGCAAATAAATATTGACAGGTTTTTTTGATCATAATATAAATACATAGTTTAAAATCTTTTTTATAATTATAATTATATATGAATGAACACTTTTTAATAATGTTTTTGTTATGAATAATACATATATAATAAAATTATAGTAAGGATAATATACAAATAAATATATATAAATGTTTTTGATCATAATATAAATACATATTTTATAATATTTTTATAATAATAATTATATATGAATGAACACTTTTTAATAATGTTTTTGTTATTAATAATACATATATAATAATATAATAGGAAGGCTAATATACAAATAAATATATATAAATGTTTTTGATCATAATATAAATACATATTTTATAATATTTTTATAATAATAATTATATATGAATGAACACTTTTTAATAATGTTTTTGTTATTAATAATACATATATAATAATATTATAGGAAGGATAATATACAAATAAATATATATAAATGTTTTTGATCATAATATAAATACATATTTTATAATACTTTTATAATTATAATTATATAAGAATGAACACTTTTTAATAATGTTTTAATAATAATAATACATATATATTAATATTATAGTCAGGATAATATGCAATTAAATATTGACAGGTTTTTTTTTATTATAATATAAATACATATTTTAAAATTTTTATATAAAAATAATTATATATGAATGAACACTTTTTAATGATGTTTTTGTAATTAATTATACATATATAATAATATTATAGAAAGGATAATATGCAAATAAATATTCACAGGTTTTTTTTATCATAATATAAATACATATTTTAAAGTTTTTTATAATAATAATTATATATGAATGAACACTTTTTAGTAATGTTTTTGTAATTAATAATACAAATATAATAATATTATAGAAACGATAATATGCAAATAAATATTGACAGGTTTTTTTTATCATAATATAAATACATAGTTTAAAGTTTTTTTATAATTATAATTATATATGAATGAACACTTTTTAATCATGTTTTTGTTATGAATAATACATATATAATAATATTATAGGAAGGATAATATACAAATAAATATATATAAATGTTTTTGATCATAATATAAATACATATTTTATAATATTTTTATAATAATAATTATATATGAAGGAACACTTTTTAATAATGTTTTTGTTATTAATAATACATATATAACAATATTATAGGAAGGATTTTATACAAATAAATATATATAAATGTTTTTGATCATAATATAAATACATATTTTATAATATTTTTATAATTATAATTAATATATGAATGAACACTTTTTAGTAATGTTTTTGTAATTAATAATACAAATATAATAATATTATAGAAACGATAATATGCAAATAAATATTGACAGGTTTTTTTGATCATAATATAAATACATAGTTTAAAGTTTTTTTATAATTTTAATTATATATGAATGAACACTTTTTAATAATGTTTTTGTTATGAATAATACATATATAATAATATTATAGGAAGGATAATATACAAATAAATATATATAAATGTTTTTGATCATAATATAAATACATATTTTATAATATTTTTTTAATTATAATTATATATGAATGAACACTTTTTAATAATGTTTTTAATAATAATAATACATATATATTAATATTATAGTAAGGATAATATGCAATTAAATATTGACAGGTTTTTTTATCATAATATAAATACATATTTTAAAATTTTTATATAAAAATAATTATATATGAATGAACACTTTTTAATGATGTTTTTGTAATTAATAATACATATATAATAATATTATAGAAAGGATAATATGCAAATAAATATTGACAGGGTTTTTTGATCATAATATAAATACATAGTTTACAGTTTTTTTATAATTATAATTATATATGAATGAACACTTTTTAGTAATGTTTTTGTAATTAATAATACAAATATAATAATATTATAGAAACGATAATATGCAAATAAATATTGACAGGGTTTTTTGATCATAATATAAATACATAGTTTACAGTTTTTTTATAATTATAATTATATATGAATGAACACTTTTTAATAATGTTTTTGTTATGAATAATACATATATAATAATATTATAGGAAGGATAATATACAAATAAATATATATAAATGTTTTTGATCATAATATAAATACATATTTTAAAGTTTTTTTATAATAATAATTATATATGAATGAACACTTTTTAGTAATGTTTTTGTAATTAATAATACAAATATAATAATATTATAGAAACGTTAATATGCAAATAAATATTGACAGTGTTTTTTGATCATAATATAAATACATAGTTTACAGTTTTTTTATAATTATAATTATATATGAATGAACACTTTTTAATAATGTTTTTGTTATGAATAATACATATATAATAATATTATAGGAAGGATAATATACAAATAAATATATATAAATGTTTTTGATCATAATATAAATACATATTTTATAATATTTTTTTAATTATAATTATATATGAATGAACACTTTTTAATAATGTTTTTAATAATAATAATACATATATATTAATATTATAGTAAGGATAATATGCAATTAAATATTGACAGGTTTTTTTATCATAATATAAATACATATTTTAAAATTTTTATATAAAAATAATTATATATGAATGAACACTTTTTAATGATGTTTTTGTAATTAATAATACATATATAATAATATTATAGAAAGGATAATATGCAAATAAATATTGACAGGGTTTTTTGATCATAATATAAATACATAGTTTACAGTTTTTTTATAATTATAATTATATATGAATGAACACTTTTTAGTAATGTTTTTGTAATTAATAATACAAATATAATAATATTATAGAAACGATAATATGCAAATAAATATTGACAGGGTTTTTTGATCATAATATAAATACATAGTTTACAGTTTTTTTATAATTATAATTATATATGAATGAACACTTTTTAATAATGTTTTTGTTATGAATAATACATATATAATAATATTATAGGAAGGATAATATACAAATAAATATATATAAATGTTTTTGATCATAATATAAATACATATTTTAAAGTTTTTTTATAATAATAATTATATATGAATGAACACTTTTTAGTAATGTTTTTGTAATTAATAATACAAATATAATAATATTATAGAAACGTTAATATGCAAATAAATATTGACAGTGTTTTTTGATCATAATATAAATACATAGTTTACAGTTTTTTTATAATTATAATTATATATGAATGAACACTTTTTAATAATGTTTTTGTTATGAATAATACATATATAATAATATTATAGGAAGGATAATATACAAAAAAATATATATAAATGTTTTTGATCATAATATAAATACATATTTTATAATATTTTTATAATATTAATAATATATGAATGAACACTTTTTAATAATGTTTTTGTTATTAATAATACATATATAATTATATTATAGGAAGGATAATATACAAAAATAATATATATAAATGTTTTTGATCATAACATAAATACATAATTTATAATATTTTTATAATAATAATTATATATGAATGAACACTTTTTAATGATGTTTTTGTTATTAATAATACATATATAATAATATTATAGGAAGGATAATATACAAATAAATATATATAAATGTTTTTGATCATAATATAAATACATATTTTATAATATTTTTATAATAATAATAATATATGAATGAACACTTTTGAATAATGTTTTTGTTATTAATAATACATATATAATAATATTATAGGAAGGATAATATACAAATTAATATATATAAATGTTTTTGATCATAATATAAATACATATTTTATAATATTTTTATAATAATAATTATATATGAATGAACACTTTTTAATAATGTTTTTGTTATTAATAATACATATATAATAATATTATAGGAAGGATAATATACAAATAAATATATATAAATGTTTTTGATCATAATATAAATACATATCTTATAATATTTTTATAATTATAATTATATACGAACGAACACTTTTTAATAATGTTTTATAATAATAATAATACATATATATTAATATTATATTAAGGATAATATGCAATTAAATATTGACAGGTTTTTTTTATCATAATATAAATACATATTTTAAAATTTTTATATAAAAATAATTATATATGAATGAACACTTTTTAATGATGTTTTTGTAATTAATAATACATATATAATAATATTATAGGAAGGATAATATGCAAATAAATATTCACAGTTTTTTTTTATCATAATATAAATACATATTTTAAAGTTTTTTATAATAATAATTATATATGAATGAACACTTTTTAGTAATGTTTTTGTAATTAATAATACATATATATTAATATTATAGTAAGGATAATATGCCTTTAAATATTGACAGGTTTTTTTTTATCATAATATAAATACATATTTTAAAATTTTTATATAAAAATAATTATATATGAATGAAAACTTTTTAATGATGTGTTTGTAATTAATAATACATATATAATAATATTATAGGAAGGATAATATGCAAATAAATATTCACAGGTTTTTTTTATCATAATATAAATACATATTTTAAAGTTTTTTATAATAATAATTATATATGAATGAACACTTTTTAGTAATGTTTTTGTAATTAATAATACAAATATAATAATATTATAGAAACCATAATATGCAAATAAATATTGACAGGTTTTTTTGATCATAATATAAAAACATAGTTTAAAGTTTTTTTATAATTATAATTATATATGAATGAACACTTTTTAATAATGTTTTTGTTATGAATAATACATATATAATAATATTATAGGAAGAATAATATACAAATAAATATATATAAATGTTTTTGATCATAATATAAATACATATTTTATAATATTTTTATAATTATAATTATATATGAATGAACACTTTTTAATAATGTTTTTAATAATAATAATACATATATATTAATATTATAGTAAGGATAATATGCAACTAAATATTGACAGGTTTTTTTGATCATAATATAAATACATTTTTTAAAGTTATTTTATAATTATAATTATATATGAATGAACACTTTTTAATAATGTTTTTGTAATACATATATAATAATATTATAGGAAGGATAATATACAAATAAATATATATAAATGTTTTTGACCATAATATAAATACATATTTTATAATATTTTTATAATTACAATTATATATGAATGAACACTTTTTAATAATGTTTTTAATAATAATTATACATATATAATAATATTATAGGAAGGATAATATGCAAATAAATATTCACAGGTTTTTTTGATCATAATATAAATACATAGTTTCAAGTTTTTTATAATTATAATTATATATGAATGAACACTTTTTAATAATGTTTTTGTTAATAATAATACATATATAATAATATTATAGGAAGGATAATATACAAATAAATATATATAAATGTTTTGATCATAATATAAATACATATTTTATAATATTTTTATAATAATAATTATATATGAATGAACACTTTTTAATAATGTTTTTGTAATTAATAATACATATATAATAATATTATAGGAAGGATAATATCCAACTAAATATTGACAGGTTTTTTTGATCATAATATAAATACATAGTTTAAAGTTTTTTTATAACTTTAATTATATATGAATGAATACATTTTAATAATGTTTTTGTAATAAATTATACATATATAATAATATTATAGGATGGATAATATACAAATAAATATATATAATTTTTTGATCATAATATAAATACATATTTTATAATTTTTTCATAATTATAATTATATATGAATCAACACTTTTTAATAATGTTATTGTAATTAATAATACATATATAATAATATTATAGGAAGGATAATATACAAATAAATATATATAAATGTTTTTGATCATAATATAAATACATATTTTATTATATTTTTATAATAATAATTATATATGAATCAACACTTTTTAATAATGTTTTTATAATTAATAATACATATATAATATTATTAGGTGAAAGATAATATGCTAATAAATATATATATATACATTTTTTGATCATAATATAAATACATATTTTAAAGTTTTTTTTTATAATTATAATTGTATATGAATAAATACATTTTAATAATGTTTTTGTAATTAATAATACATATATAATAATATTATAGGAAGGATAATATACAAATAAATATATATAAATGTTTTTAATCATAATATAAATACATATTTTATAATATTTTTATAATTATAATTATATATGAATGAACACTTTTTAATAATGTTTTTATTAATAATAATACATACATATTAATATTATAGTAAGGTTAATATGCAAATAAATATTGACAGGTATTTTTGATCATAATATAAATACATTTTTTAAAGTTTTTTTATAATAATAATTATATATGAATGAACACTTTTTAATGATGTTTTTGTAATTAATAATACATATATAATAATATTGTAGGAAGGATAATATGCAAATAAATATTCATAGGTTTTTTTTATCATAATATAAATACATATTTTAAAGTTTTTTTATAATTATAATTATATATGAATGAACACTTTTTAATAATGTTTTTGTTATAATAAAATACATATATAATAATATTATAGAAAGGATAATATACAAATAAATATATATAAATGTTTTTGATCATAATATAAATACATATTTTATAATATTTTTATGATTATATTTATATATGGATGAACACTTTTTAATAATGTTTTTAATAATAATTATACATATATAATAATATTATAGGAAGGATAATATGCAAATAAATATTCACAGGTTTTTTTGATCATAATATAAATACATAGTTTCAAGTTTTTTATAATTATAATTATATATGAATGAACACTTTTTAATAATGTTTTTGTTAATAATAATACATATATAATAATATTATAGGAAGGATAATATACAAATAAATATATATAAATGTTTTTGATCATAATATAAATACATATTTTATAATATTTTTATAATAATAATTATATATGAATGAACACTTTTTAATAATGTTTTTGTAATTAATAATACATATATAATAATATTATAGGAAGGATAATATCCAACTAAATATTGACAGGTTTTTTTGATCATAATATAAATACATAGTTTAAAGGTTTTTTTATAACTTTAATTATATATGAATGAATACATTTTAATAATGTTTTTGTAATTTATTATACATATATAATAATATTATAGGATGGATAATATACAAGTAAATATATATAATAACATATGTATTATTAATAACAAAAACATTATTAAAAAGTGTTCATTCATATATAATTATAATTATAAAAAACTTTAAACTATGTATTTATATTATGATCAAAAACATTTATAGCTCAATCGTTGTGAAAGCAGACAAAAGCAACGCCATTGTAGTGCTCGGAAAAGAAGAATATATAAAGAAGACAGAAGATTTCATCAAAGAAAATAACTTCAAAGAGCTGAAAAAGGATCAAACGCAGAAGTACCAAAGAGAGCTGTCCGACGTCGTGAAGAGATGCACCAGAGTGATTCCCGAAGAATGTCGACAGAAGATGAACATCCTCAATTCTAAAGCGCCCGTGATGAAAGGGATCCCAAAAATACACAAGAAGAATGTACCCATCAGACCATTAGTTAACTTTAAATGTGCTCCTACCTACAATGTTTCAAAATTGTTAGCAAGTAAGCTCAGCAATGATTTAGAATTAGAACATGTATACAATGTAAAGAATAGGTATGAATTTGTTGAACGTGTCAAGAACATAGATATAGATTCGAATAGTAGGCTAGTCTCATTTGATATCGCAAATCTGTACACAAACATTCCTGTATCTGAAACTGTAGATCTTGTTAAATGTAGGCTTTTACAGAATAGTTTAGACGATGAATATGTCAATCAGATTGTAAAATTACTTGTGACTGTTTTGAAGCAAAATTATTTTTGATTCAACAATAGATTTTACGAACAAACAGATGGTTTAGCTATGGGAAGTCCACTTTCGGCAATTTTGTCAGAAATATTTTTACAGCATCAGGAAAAAGAAAATGTTAACGAATTTAAGAAAAAATCATGATGTAAAACTGTATGTTAGATATGTAGACGACATTCTTGTTATCTTCAGACAAGCCCAGGAGCAGGAGCACGAAACGATGATGCAGACACTAAACAACCACCACCCGAACCTAACCTTTACTAACGAGTTTGAAGAAAACAAAAAGATCAAATTCCTGGACCTCACATTAGAGAGAAAAGACAGCAAGATAGAGTTTGACATCTACAGGAAACCTACGCAAACGGACACTACAATCAACAACAAGTCTATCCATCCGACAATCCACAAGACCGCAGCCTTTAGATCTATGCTGTACCGAGCCTATAAGATCCCACTTAGCCAAACCTATAGGAAAAAAGAACTGGACACCATTTAGAAGATCGCTCAAGTGAATGGATTTCGGACCAAGACGATAGAGGACATCGCAAGGAAGACGAGGAGGAAAATCGATAGACAGAATACACTACACAGCAGAACAACATTAGAAGAGATAAAAGAGGAAAACACTAGATATATCACATTTAGCTACACGGGGACTACAACACAAAGGACTGCTAACAGATTCAAGAAATACGGAGTTTCAATAGCCTACAGGACTCAGAACACCATGAGTAAAATACTGCATCCAAAAATAGAAGATTGTAACAAATTCGACACTTCAGGCATATATAAAATCAATTGTGACGATTGTGATAGCTTCTACATTGGACAGACTGTGAACTTCGTTAACCGCTTCAAAAACCACATATCTGCATGGAGGAACAACAAACCGGAAAGATCAAATGTCGCACAACACCTGTTACAAAATGGGCACTCACTAGGAAAAATGGAGGATAGTCTAGATATTTTAAAGAATTGTAAGAAAGGATATGTAATGAATGCTTGGGAAGAATTGTATATTTATAAGGAAAAATGTAAAGATAGAAATAAGTTGATTAATGAACAAATACATTTTGATTCCAGTTGCACTTATAAAAATGTATTGGCCGGTGCTTCCGGTAGCCAATAGGGTATAAGTAGGGACGCCATTCAAGATTCTTGTCATTCGCCTATTGGGTCTGATGATGATTGGAGTGTCCAATCGAAATCGATCACCACTTACCACCTTTTTTGTAAATTTACCGTCTTGTGAGTAACAGTATAAGCGTAAATATATGTTTTAAGTGTTTTAAGACGTTTCTTTTATTTACTTTCCGTAAATTTAATAACACGTACAATGCTGATCAAGAAGTTATTTAGTGAAGCTAGTCAAGCAAAATTAGCAGCAAAATATAGGGATACAAGAATCAAGATTTCCATGAAGATTGCAGATATTTACTTCAAACTAAGAATGCATCAAGAAGAGAATTACACCACAATACGCTAAAATCAAAGTCAACTGTAACACTACTGCCGCTAAAAGAACCAAGGAACAAGGAGAGGTATTATTCATCCAAAATATGATCAAACAACTTTACTGTGAAAAAGAAGAACTGAACCAGATTGCCTACGACATCCACCTACAATTTTTGAGATCATACGGACTAATAGCATGGAATTTACTACACGAAGTCGTCAGTGAAGAGGTTGAAGATGCCATGGACAGGAAATATTTACGGATAAACTACAAATTAGACAAACTCGTAGAGAAGAATACACCTAATAAAGACTTGGATAGGACCAGTACAGAACACAAATTCCAGAAGAGAGTCATCAACCTTACAGACATTCAATTCAGTGAAGAAGAAACGAAAATACTGAACTACGGAATGAAGTACAATTTCCCAATGAAGAAGAAGGGCGAAAACGAACTACTAGCTACTGAAGTTGAAGCAAATGTAAAATCACTCAGAGACGTAGACCATTATGCCGTTCGGAAGGAAGTAACAGCCAACGATTTCACCAGCCAAGGACACATAGATCCCAGCAGAAATTAAGAACTGAAGACGTGCAGCAAAATAAAGAAGAAACTGGAAGAGAATAGCTCAATCGTTGTGAAAGCAGACAAAAGCAACGCCATTGTAGTGCTCGGAAAAGAAGAATATATAAAGAAGACGGAAGATTTCATCAAAGAAAATAACTTCAAAGAGCTGAAAAAGGATCCAACGCAGAAGTACCAAAGAGAGCTGTCCGACGTAGTGAAGAGATGCACCAGAGTGATTCCCGAAGAATGTCGACAGAAGATGAACATCCTAAATTCTAAAGCGCCCGTGATGAAAGGGATCCCAAAAATACACAAGAAGAATGTACCCATCAGACCATTAGTTAACTTTAAATGTGCTCCTACCTACAATGTTTCAAAATTGTTAGCAAGTAAGCTCAGCAATGATTTAGAATTAGAATATGTATACAATGTAAAGAATAGTTATGAATTTGTTGAACGTGTCAAGAACATAGATATAGATTCGAATAGTAGGCTAGTCTCATTTGATATCGCAAATCTGTACACAAACATACCTGTATCCGAAACTGTAGATCTTGTTAAATGTAGGCTTTTACAGAATAGTTTAGACGATGAATATGTCAATCAGATTGTAAAATTACTTGTGACTGTTTTGAAGCAAAATTATTTTAGATTTAACAATAGATTTTACGAACAAACAGATGGTTTAGCTATGGGAAGTCCACTTTCGGCAATTTTGTCAGAAATATTTTTACAGCATCAGGAAAAAGAAATGTTAACGAATTTAAGAAAAAATCATGATGTAAAACTGTATGTTAGATATGTAGACGACATTCTTGTTATCTTCAGACAAGCCCAGGAGCAGGAGCACGAAACGATGATGCAGACACTAAACAACCACCACCCGAACCTAACCTTTACTAACGAGTTTGAAGAAAACAAAAAGATCAAATTCCTGGACCTCACATTAGAGAGAAAAGACAGCAAGATAGAGTTTGACATCTACAGGAAACCTACGCAAACGGACACTACAATCAACAACAAGTCTATCCATCCGACAATCCACAAGACCGCAGCCTTTAGATCTATGCTTTACCGAGCCTATAAGATCCCACTTAGCCAAACCTATAGGAAAAAAGAACTGGACACCATTTAGAAGATCGCTCAAGTGAATGGATTTCGGACCAAGACGATAGAGGACATCGCAAGGAAGACGAGGAGGAAAATCGATAGACAGAATACACTACACAGCAGAACAACATTAGAAGAGATAAAAGAGGAAAACACTAGATATATCACATTTAGCTACACGGGGACTACAACACAAAGGACTGCTAACAGATTCAAGAAATACGGAGTTTCAATAGCCTACAGGACTCAGAACACCACGAGTAAAATACTGCATCCAAAAATAGAAGATTGTAACAAATTCGACACTTCAGGCATATATAAAATCAATTGTGACGATTGTGATAGCTTCTACATTGGACAGACTGTGAACTTCGTTAACCGCTTCAAGAACCACATATCTGCATGGAGGAACAACAAACCGGAAAGATCAAATGTCGCACAACACCTGTTACAAAATGGGCACTCACTAGGAAAAATGGAGGATAGTCTAGATATTTTAAAGAATTGTAAGAAAGGATATGTAATGAATGCTTGGGAAGAATTGTATATTTATAAGGAAAAATGTAAAGATAGAAATAGGTTAATGAACAAATACATTTTGATTCCCGTTGCACTTATAAAAATGTATTGGCCGGTGCTTCCGGTAGCCAATAGGGTATAAGTAGGGACGCCATTCAAGATTCTTGTCATTCGCCTATTGGGTCTGATGATGATTGGAGTGTCCAATCGAAATCGATCACCACTTACCACCTTTTTTGTATATTTACCGTCTTGTGAGTAACAGTATAAGCGTAAATATATGTTTTAAGTGTTTTAAGACGTTTCTTTTATTTACTTTAAGTAAATTTAATAACACGTACAATGCTGATCAAGAAGTTATTTAGTGAAGCTAGTCAAGCAAAATTAGCAGCAAAATATAGGGATACAAGAATCAAGATTTCCATGAAGATTGCAGATATTTACTTCAAACAAAGAATGCATCAAGAAGAGAATTACACCACAATACGCTAAAATCAAAGTCAACTGTAACACTACTGCCGCTAAAAGAACCAAGGAACAAGGAGAGGTATTATTCATCCAAAATATGATCAAACAACTTTACTGTGAAAAAGAAGAACTGAACCAGATTGCCTACGACATCCACCTACAATTTTTGAGATCATACGGACTAATAGCATGGAATTTACTACACGAAGTCGTCAGTGAAGAGGTTGAAGATGCCATGGACAGGAAATATTTACGGATAAACTACAAATTAGACAAACTCGTAGAGAAGAATACACCTAATAAAGACTTGGATAGGACCAGTACAGAACACAAATTCCAGAAGAGAGTCATCAACCTTACAGACATTCAATTCAGTGAAGAAGAAACGAAAATACTGAACTACGGAATGAAGTACAATTTCCCAATGAAGAAGAAGGGCGAAAACGAACTACTAGCTACTGAAGTTGAAGCAAATGTAAAATCACTCAGAGACGTAGACCATTATGCCGTTCGGAAGGAAGTAACAGCCAACGATTTCACCAGCCAAGGACACATAGATCCCAGCAGAAATTAAGAACTGAACACGTGCAGCAAAATAAAGAAGAAACTGGAAGAGAATAGCTCAATCGTTGTGAAAGCAGACAAAAGCAACGCCATTGTAGTGCTCGGAAAAGAAGAATATATAAAGAAGACGGAAGATTTCATCAAAGAAAATAACTTCAAAGAGCTAAAAAGGATCCAACGCAGAAGTACCAAAGAGAGCTGTCCGACGTCGTGAAGAGATGCACCAGAGTGATTCCCGAAGAATGTCGACAGAAGATGAACATCCTAAATTCTAAAGCGCCCGTGATGAAAGGGATCCCAAAAATACACAAGAAGAATGTACCCATCAGACCATTAGTTAACTTTAAATGTGCTCCTACCTACAATGTTTCAAAATTGTTAGCAAGTAAGCTCAGCAATGATTTAGAATTAGAACATGTATACAATGTAAAGAATAGGTATGAATTTGTTGAACGTGTCAAGAACATAGATATAGATTCGAATAGTAGGCTAGTCTCATTTGATATCGCAAATCTGTACACAAACATTCCTGTATCCGAAACTGTAGATCTTGTTAAATGTAGGCTTTTACAGAATAGTTTAGACGATGAATATGTCAATCAGATTGTAAAATTACTTGTGACTGTTTTGAAGCAAAATTATTTTAGATTTAACAATAGATTTTACGAACAAACAGATGGTTTAGCTATGGGAAGTCCACTTTCGGCAATTTTGTCAGAAATATTTTTACAGCATCAGGAAAAAGAAATGTTAACGAATTTAAGAAAAAATCATGATGTAAAACTGTATGTTAGATATGTAGACGACATTCTTGTTATCTTCAGACAAGCCCAGGAGCAGGAGCACGAAACGATGATGCAGACACTAAACAACCACCACCCGAACCTAACCTTTACTAACGAGTTTGAAGAAAACAAAAAGATCAAATTCCTGGACCTCACATTAGAGAGAAAAGACAGCAAGATAGAGTTTGACATCTACAGGAAACCTACGCAAACGGACACTACAATCAACAACAAGTCTATCCATCCGACAATCCACAAGACCGCAGCCTTTAGATCTATGCTGTACCGAGCCTATAAGATCCCACTTAGCCAAACCTATAGGAAAAAAGAACTGGACACCATTTAGAAGATCGCTCAAGTGAATGGATTTCGGACCAAGACGATAGAGGACATCGCAAGGAAGACGAGGAGGAAAATCGATAGACAGAATACACTACACAGCAGAACAACATTAGAAGAGATAAAAGAGGAAAACACTAGATATATCACATTTAGCTACACGGGGACTACAACACAAAGGACTGCTAACAGATTCAAGAAATACGGAGTTTCAATAGCCTACAGGACTCAGAACACCACGAGTAAAATACTGCATCCAAAAATAGAAGATTGTAACAAATTCGACACTTCAGGCATATATAAAATCAATTGTGACGATTGTGATAGCTTCTACATTGGACAGACTGTGAACTTCGTTAACCGCTTCAAAAACCACATATCTGCATGGAGGAACAACAAACCGGAAAGATCAAATGTCGCACAACACCTGTTACAAAATGGGCACTCACTAGGAAAAATGGAGGATAGTCTAGATATTTTAAAGAATTGTAAGAAAGGATATGTAATGAATGCTTGGGAAGAATTGTATATTTATAAGGAAAAATGTAAAGATAGAAATAGGTTGATTAATGAACAAATACATTTTGATTCCAGTTGCACTTATAAAAATGTATTGGCCGGTGCTTCCGGTAGCCAATAGGGTATAAGTAGGGACGCCATTCAAGATTCTTGTCATTCGCCTATTGGGTCTGATGATGATTGGAGTGTCCAATCGAAATCGATCACCACTTACCACCTTTTTTGTATATTTACCGTCTTGTGAGTAACAGTATAAGCGTAAATATATGTTTTAAGTGTTTTAAGACGTTTCTTTTATTTACTTTAAGTAAATTTAATAACACGTACAATGCTGATCAAGAAGTTATTTAGTGAAGCTAGTCAAGCAAAATTAGCAGCAAAATATAGGGATACAAGAATCAAGATTTCCATGAAGATTGCAGATATTTACTTCAAACAAAGAATGCATCAAGAAGAGAATTACACCACAATACGCTAAAATCAAAGTCAACTGTAACACTACTGCCGCTAAAAGAACCAAGGAACAAGGAGAGGTATTATTCATCCAAAATATGATCAAACAACTTTACTGTGAAAAAGAAGAACTGAACCAGATTGCCTACGACATCCACCTACAATTTTTGAGATCATACGGACTAATAGCATGGAATTTACTACACGAAGTCGTCAGTGAAGAGGTTGAAGATGCCATGGACAGGAAATATTTACGGATAAACTACAAATTAGACAAACTCGTAGAGAAGAATACACCTAATAAAGACTTGGATAGGACCAGTACAGAACACAAATTCCAGAAGAGAGTCATCAACCTTACAGACATTCAATTCAGTGAAGAAGAAACGAAAATACTGAACTACGGAATGAAGTACAATTTCCCAATGAAGAAGAAGGGCGAAAACGAACTACTAGCTACTGAAGTTGAAGCAAATGTAAAATCACTCAGAGACGTAGACCATTATGCCGTTCGGAAGGAAGTAACAGCCAACGATTTCACCAGCCAAGGACACATAGATCCCAGCAGAAATTAAGAACTGAAGACGTGCAGCAAAATAAAGAAGAAACTGGAAGAGAATAGCTCAATCGTTGTGAAAGCAGACAAAAGCAACGCCATTGTAGTGCTCGGAAAAGAAGAATATATAAAGAAGACGGAAGATTTCATCAAAGAAAATAACTTCAAAGAGCTGAAAAAGAATCCAACGCAGAAGTACCAAAGAGAGCTGTCCGACGTCGTGAAGAGATGCACCAGAGTGATTCCCGAAGAATGTCGACAGAAGATGAACATCCTAAATTCTAAAGCGCCCGTGATGAAAGGGATCCCAAAAATACACAAGAAGAATGTACCCATCAGACCATTAGTTAACTTTAAATGTGCTCCTACCTACAATGTTTCAAAATTGTTAGCAAGTAAGCTCAGCAATGATTTAGAATTAGAACATGTATACAATGTAAAGAATAGGTATGAATTTGTTGAACGTGTCAAGAACATAGATATAGATTCGAATAGTAGGCTAGTCTCATTTGATATCGCAAATCTGTACACAAACATTCCTGTATCCGAAACTGTGGATCTTGTTAAATGTAGGCTTTTACAGAATAGTTTAGACGATGAATATGTCAATCAGATTGTAAAATTACTTGTGACTGTTTTGAAGCAAAATTATTTTAGATTTAACAATAGATTTTACGAACAAACAGATGGTTTAGCTATGGGAAGTCCACTTTCGGCAATTTTGTCAGAAATATTTTTACAGCATCAGGAAAAAGAAATGTTAACGAATTTAAGAAAAAATCATGATGTAAAACTGTATGTTAGATATGTAGACGACATTCTTGTTATCTTCAGACAAGCCCAGGAGCAGGAGCACGAAACGATGATGCAGACACTAAACAACCACCACCCGAACCTAACCTTTACTAACGAGTTTGAAGAAAACAAAAAGATCAAATTCCTGGACCTCACATTAGAGAGAAAAGACAGCAAGATAGAGTTTGACATCTACAGGAAACCTACGCAAACGGACACTACAATCAACAACAAGTCTATCCATCCGACAATCCACAAGACCGCAGCCTTTAGATCTATGCTGTACCGAGCCTATAAGATCCCACTTAGCCAAACCTATAGGAAGAAAGAACTGGACACCATTTAGAAGATCGCTCAAGTGAATGGATTTCGGACCAAGACAATAGAGGACATCGCAAGGAAGACGAGGAGGAAAACCGATAGACAGAATACACTACACAGCAGAACAACATTAGAAGAGATAAAAGAGGAAAACACTAGATATATCACATTTAGCTACACGGGGACTACAACACAAAGGACTGCTAACAGATTCAAGAAATACGGAGTTTCAATAGCCTACAGGACTCAGAACACCACGAGTAAAATACTTCATCCAAAAATAGAAGATTGTAACAAATTCGACACTTCAGGCATATATAAAATCAATTGTGACGATTGTGATAGCTTCTACATTGGACAGACTGTGAACTTCGTTAACCGCTTCAAAAACCACATATCTGCATGGAGGAACAACAAACCGGAAAGATCAAATGTCGCACAACACCTGTTACAAAATGGGCACTCACTAGGAAAAATGGAGGATAGTCTAGATATTTTAAAGAATTGTAAGAAAGGATATGTAATGAATGCTTGGGAAGAATTGTATATTTATAAGGAAAAATGTAAAGATAGAAATAGGTTGATTAATGAACAAATACATTTTGATTCCAGTTGCACTTATAAAAATGTATTGGCCGGTGCTTCCGGTAGCCAATAGGGTATAAGTAGGGACGCCATTCAAGATTCTTGTCATTCGCCTATTGGGTCTGATGATGATTGGAGTGTCCAATCGAAATCGATCACCACTTACCACCTTTTTTGTATATTTACCGTCTTGTGAGTAACAGTATAAGCGTAAATATATGTTTTAAGTGTTTTAAGACGTTTCTTTTATTTACTTTAAGTAAATTTAATAACACGTACAATGCTGATCAAGAAGTTATTTAGTGAAGCTAGTCAAGCAAAATTAGCAGCAAAATATAGGGATACAAGAATCAAGATTTCCATGAAGATTGCAGATATTTACTTCAAACAAAGAATGCATCAAGAAGAGAATTACACCACAATACGCTAAAATCAAAGTCAACTGTAACACTACTGCCGCTAAAAGAACCAAGGAACAAGGAGAGGTATTATTCATCCAAAATATGATCAAACAACTTTACTGTGAAAAAGAAGAACTGAACCAGATTGCCTACGACATCCACCTACAATTTTTGAGATCATACGGACTAATAGCATGGAATTTACTACACGAAGTCGTCAGTGAAGAGGTTGAAGATGCCATGGACAGGAAATATTTACGGATAAACTACAAATTAGACAAACTCGTAGAGAAGAATACACCTAATAAAGACTTGGATAGGACCAGTACAGAACACAAATTCCAGAAGAGAGTCATCAACCTTACAGACATTCAATTCAGTGAAGAAGAAACGAAAATACTGAACTACGGAATGAAGTACAATTTCCCAATGAAGAAGAAGGGCGAAAACGAACTACTAGCTACTGAAGTTGAAGCAAATGTAAAATCACTCAGAGACGTAGACCATTATGCCGTTCGGAAGGAAGTAACAGCCAACGATTTCACCAGCCAAGGACACATAGATCCCAGCAGAAATTAAGAACTGAACACGTGCAGCAAAATAAAGAAGAAACTGGAAGAGAATAGCTCAATCGTTGTGAAAGCAGACAAAAGCAACGCCATTGTAGTGCTCGGAAAAGAAGAATATATAAAGAAGACGGAAGATTTCATCAAAGAAAATAACTTCAAAGAGCTAAAAAGGATCCAACGCAGAAGTACCAAAGAGAGCTGTCCGACGTCGTGAAGAGATGCACCAGAGTGATTCCCGAAGAATGTCGACAGAAGATGAACATCCTAAATTCTAAAGCGCCCGTGATGAAAGGGATCCCAAAAATACACAAGAAGAATGTACCCATCAGACCATTAGTTAACTTTAAATGTGCTCCTACCTACAATGTTTCAAAATTGTTAGCAAGTAAGCTCAGCAATGATTTAGAATTAGAACATGTATACAATGTAAAGAATAGGTATGAATTTGTTGAACGTGTCAAGAACATAGATATAGATTCGAATAGTAGGCTAGTCTCATTTGATATCGCAAATCTGTACACAAAAATTCCTGTATCCGAAACTGTAGATCTTGTTAAATGTAGGCTTTTACAGAATAGTTTAGACGATGAATATGTCAATCAGATTGTAAAATTACTTGTGACTGTTTTGAAGCAAAATTATTTTTGATTCAACAATAGATTTTACGAACAAACAGATGGTTTAGCTATGGGAAGTCCACTTTCGGCAATTTTGTCAGAAATATTTTTACAGCATCAGGAAAAAGAAATGTTAACGAATTTAAGAAAAAATCATGATGTAAAACTGTATGTTAGATATATAGACGACATTCTTGTTATCTTCAGACAAGCCCAGGAGCAGGAGCACGAAACGATGATGCAGACACTAAACAACCACCACCCGAACCTCACCTTTACTAGTTTACGAGTTTGAAGAAAACAAAAAGATCAAATTCCTGGACCTCACATTAGAGAGAAAAGACAGCAAGATAGAGTTTGACATCTACAGGAAACCTACGCAAACGGACACTACAATCAACAACAAGTCTATCCATCCGACAATCCACAAGACCGCAGCCTTTAGATCTATGCTGTACCGAGCCTATAAGATCCCACTTAGCCAAACCAATAGGAAAAATGAACTGGACACCATTAAGAAGATCGCTCAAGTGAATGGATTTCGGACCAAGACGATAGAGGACATCGCAAGGAAGACGAGGAGGAAAATCGATAGACAGAATACACTACACAGCAGAACAACATTAGAAGAGATAAAAGAGGAAAACACTAGATATATCACATTTAGCTACGCGGGGACTACAACACAAAGGACTGCTAACAGATTCAAGAAATACGGAGTTTCAATAGCCTACAGGACTCAGAACACCATGAGTAAAATACTGCATCCAAAAATAGAAGATTGTAACAAATTCGACACTTCAGGCATATATAAAATCAATTGTGACGATTGTGATAGCTTCTACATTGTACAGACCGTGAACTTCGTTAACCGCTTCAAAAACCACATATCTGCATGGAGGAACAACAAACCGGAAAGATCAAATGTCGCACAACACCTGTTACAAAATGGGCACTCACTAGGAAAAATGGAGGATAGTCTAGATATTTTAAAGAATTGTAAGAAAGGATATGTAATGAATGCTTGGGAAGAATTGTATATTTATAAGGAAAAATGTAAAGATAGAAATAAGTTGATTAATGAACAAATACATTTTGATTCCAGTTGCACTTATAAAAATGTATTGGCCGGTGCTTTCGGTAGCCAATAGGGTATAAGTAGGGACGCCATTCAAGATTCTTGTCATTCGCCTATTGGGTCTGATGATGATTGGAGTGTCCAATCGAAATCGATCACCACTTGCCACCTTTTTTGTATATTTACCGTCTTGTGAGTAACAGTATAAGCGTAAATATATGTTTTAAGTGTTTTAAGACGTTTCTTTTATTTACTTTAAGTAAATTTAATAACACGTACAATGCTGATCAAGAAGTTATTTAGTGAAGCTAGTCAAGCAAAATTAGCAGCAAAATATAGGGATACAAGAATCAAGATTTCCATGAAGATTGCAGATATTTACTTCAAACAAAGAATGCATCAAGAAGAGAATTACACCACAATACGCTAAAATCAAAGTCAACTGTAACACTACTGCCGCTAAAAGAACCAAGGAACAAGGAGAGGTATTATTCATCCAAAATATGATCAAACAACTTTACTGTGAAAAAGAAGAACTGAACCAGATTGCCTACGACATCCACCTACAATTTTTGAGATCATACGGACTAATAGCATGGAATTTACTACACGAAGTCGTCAGTGAAGAGGTTGAAGATGCCATGGACAGGAAATATTTACGGATAAACTACAAATTAGACAAACTCGTAGAGAAGAATACACCTAATAAAGACTTGGATAGGACCAGTACAGAACACAAATTCCAGAAGAGAGTCATCAACCTTACAGACATTCAATTCAGTGAAGAAGAAACGAAAATACTGAACTACGGAATGAAGTACAATTTCCCAATGAAGAAGAAGGGCCAAAACGAACTACTAGCTACTGAAGTTGAAGCAAATGTAAAATCACTCAGAGACGTAGACCATTATGCCGTTCGGAAGGAAGTAACAGCCAACGATTTCACCAGCCAAGGACACATAGATCCCAGCAGAAATTAAGAACTGAACACGTGCAGCAAAATAAAGAAGAAACTGGAAGAGAATAGCTCAATCGTTGTGAAAGCAGACAAAAGCAACGCCATTGTAGTGCTCGGAAAAGAAGAATATATAAAGAAGACGGAAGATTTCATCAAAGAAAATAACTTCAAAGAGCTGAAAAAGGATCCAACGCAGAAGTACCAAAGAGAGCTGTCCGACGTCGTGAAGAGATGCACCAGAGTGATTCCCGAAGAATGTCGACAGAAGATGAACATCCTAAATTCTAAAGCGCCCGTGATGAAAGGGATCCCAAAAATACACAAGAAGAATGTACCCATCAGACCATTAGTTAACTTTAAATGTGCTCCTACCTACAATGTTTCAAAATTGTTAGCAAGTAAGCTCAGCAATGATTTAGAATTAGAACATGTATACAATGTAAAGAATAGGTATGAATTTGTTGAACGTGTCAAGAACATAGATATAGATTCGAATAGTAGGCTAGTCTCATTTGATATCGCAAATCTGTACACAAACATTCCTGTATCCGAAACTGTAGATCTTGTTAAATGTAGGCTTTTACAGAATAGTTTAGACGATGAATATGTCAATCAGATTGTAAAATGACTTGTGACTGTTTTGAAGCAAAATTATTTTTGATTCAACAATAGATTTTACGAACAAACAGATGGTTTAGCTATGGGAAGTCCACTTTCGGCAATTTTGTCAGAAATATTTTTACAGCATCAGGAAAAAGAAATGTTAACGAATTTAAGAAAAAATCATGATGTAAAACTGTATGTTAGATATGTAGACGACATTCTTGTTATCTTCAGACAAGCCCAGGAGCAGGAGCACGAAACGATGATGCAGACACTAAACAACCACCACCCGAACCTCACCTTTACTAACGAGTTTGAAGAAAACAAAAAGATCAAATTCCTGGACCTCACATTAGAGAGAAAAGACAGCAAGATAGAGTTTGACATCTACAGGAAACCTACGCAAACGGACACTACAATCAACAACAAGTCTATCCATCCGACAATCCACAAGACCGCAGCCTTTAGATCTATGCTGTACCGAGCCTATAAGATCCCACTTAGCCAAACCAATAGGAAAAAAGAACTGGACACCATTAAGAAGATCGCTCAAGTGAATGGATTTCGGACCAAGACGATAGAGGACATCGCAAGGAAGACGAGGAGGAAAATCGATAGACAGAATACACTACACAGCAGAACAACATTAGAAGAGATAAAAGAGGAAAACACTAGATATATCACATTTAGCTACACGGGGACTACAACACAAAGGATTGCTAACAGATTCAAGAAATACGGAGTTTCAATAGCCTACAGGACTTAGAACACCATGAGTAAAATACTGCATCCAAAAATAGAAGATTGTAACAAATTCGACACTTCAGGCATATATAAAATCAATTGTGACGATTGTGATAGCTTCTACATTGGACAGACTGTGAACTTCGTTAACCGCTTCAAAAACCACATATCTGCATGGAGGAACAACAAACCGGAAAGATCAAATGTCGCACAACACCTGTTACAAAATGGGCACTCACTAGGAAAAATGGAGGATAGTCTAGATATTTTAAAGAATTGTAAGAAAGGATATGTAATGAATGCTTGGGAAGAATTGTATATTTATAAGGAAAAATGTAAAGATAGAAATAAGTTGATTAATGAACAAATACATTTTGATTCCAGTTGCACTTATAAAAATGTATTGGCCGGTGCTTCCGGTAGCCAATAGGGTATAAGTAGGGACACCATTCAAGATTCTTGTCATTCGCCTATTGGGTCTGATGATGATTGGAGTGTCCAATCGAAATCGATCACTACTTACCACCTTTTTTGTATATTTACCGTCTTGTGAGTAACAGTATAAGCGTAAATATATGTTTTAAGTGTTTTAAGACGTTTCTTTTATTTACTTTAAGTAAATTTAATAACACGTACAATGCTGATCAAGAAGTTATTTAGTGAAGCTAGTCAAGCAAAATTAGCAGCAAAATATATGGATACAAGAATCAAGATTTCCATGAAGATTGCAGATATTTACTTCAAACAAAGAATGCATCAAGAAGAGAATTACACCACAATACGCTAAAACCAAAGTCAACTGTAAACTACTGCCGCTAAAAGAACCAAGGAACAAGGAGAGGTATTATTCATCCAAAATATGATCAAACAACTTTACTGTGAACAAGAAGAACTGAACCAGATTGCCTACGACATCCACCTACAATTTTTGAGATCATACGGACTAATAGCATGGAATTTACTACACGAAGTCGTCAGTGAAGAGGTTGAAGATGCCATGGACAGGAAATATTTACGGATAAACTACAAATTAGACAAACTCGTAGAGAAGAATACACCTAATAAAGACTTGGATAGGACCAGTACAGAACACAAATTCCAGAAGAGAGTCATCAACCTTACAGACATTCAATTCAGTGAAGAAGAAACGAAAATACTGAACTACGGAATGAAGTACAATTTCCCAATGAAGAAGAAGGGCGAAAACGAACTACTAGCTACTGAAGTTGAAGCAAATGTAAAATCACTCAGAGACGTAGACCATTATGCCGTTCGGAAGGAAGTAACAGCCAACGATTTCACCAGCCAAGGACACATAGATCCCAGCAGAAATTAAGAACTGAAGACGTGCAGCAAAATAAAGAAGAAACTGGAAGAGAATAGCTCAATCGTTGTGAAAGCAGACAAAAGCAACGCCATTGTAGTGCTCGGAAAAGAAGAATATATAAAGAAGACGGAAGATTTCATCAAAGAAAATAACTTCAAAGAGCTGAAAAAGGATCCAACGCAGAAGTACCAAAGAGAGCTGTCCGACGTAGTGAAGAGATGCACCAGAGTGATTCCCGAAGAATGTCGACAGAAGATGAACATCCTAAATTCTAAAGCGCCCGTGATGAAAGGGATCCCAAAAATACACAAGAAGAATGTACCCATCAGACCATTAGTTAACTTTAAATGTGCTCCTACCTACAATGTTTCAAAATTGTTAGCAAGTAAGCTCAGCAATGATTTAGAATTAGAACATGTATACAATGTAAAGAATAGGTATGAATTTGTTGAACGTGTCAAGAACATAGATATAGATTCGAATAGTAGGCTAGTCTCATTTGATATCGCAAATCTGTACACAAACATTCCTGTATCCGAAACTGTAGATCTTATTAAATGTAGGGTTTTACAGAATAGTTGGTACTTACGTATTAAACGGAGGCCACATTTTGTCAGCGCGCTGCGGCGGTTATGTTAGGTTGGGTTATCATAATAGAAAGTATAACTCGTCTGGTATCGATTCATAACCAAGCGAGGAAAGTCCTACACACATAATATTTACGATAACCCAACCTAACATAACCGCCGCAGCGCGCTGACAAATTGTGGCCTCCGTTTAATACGTAAGTACCGAATAGTTTAGACGATGAATATGTCAATCAGATTGTAAAATTACTTGTGACTGTTTTGAAGCAAAATTATTTTTGATTCAACAATAGATTTTACGAACAAACAGATGGTTTAGCTATGGGAAGTCCACTTTCGGCAATTTTGTCAGAAATATTTTTACAGCATCAGGAAAAAGAAATGTTAACGAATTTAAGAAAAAATCATGATGTAAAACTGTATGTTAGATATGTAGACGACATTATTGTTATCTTCAGACAAGCCCAGGAGCAGGAGCACGAAACGATGATGCAGACACTAAACAACCACCACCCGAACCTCACCTTTACTAACGAGTTTGAAGAAAACAAAAAGATCAAATTCCTGGACCTCACATTAGAGAGAAAAGACAGCAAGATAGAGTTTGACATCTACAGGAAACCTACGCAAACGGACACTACAATCAACAACAAGTCTATCCATCCGACAATCCACAAGACCGCAGCCTTTAGATCTATGCTGTACCGAGCCTATAAGATCCCACTTAGCCAAACCAATAGGAAAAAAGAACTGGACACCATTAAGAAGATCGCTCAAGTGAATGGATTTCGGACCAAGACGATAGAGGACATCGCAAGGAAGACGAGGAGGAAAATCGATAGACAGAATACACTACACAGCAGAACAACATTAGAAGAGATAAAAGAGGAAAACACTAGATATATCACATTTAGCTACACGGGGACTACAACACAAAGGACTGCTAACAGATTCAAGAAATACGGAGTTTCAATAGCCTACAGGACTCAGAACACCATGAGTAAAATACTGCATCCAAAAATAGAAGATTGTAACAAATTCGACACTTCAGGCATATATAAAATCAATTGTGACGATTGTGATAGCTTCTACATTGGACAGACTGTGAACTTCGTTAACCGCTTCAAAAACCACATATCTGCATGGAGGAACAACAAACCGGAAAGATCAAATGTCGCACAACACCTGTTACAAAATGGGCACTCACTAGGAAAAATGGAGGATAGTCTAGATATTTTAAAGAATTGTAAGAAAGGATATGTAATGAATGCTTGGGAAGAATTGTATATTTATAAGGAAAAATGTAAAGATAGAAATAAGTTGATTAATGAACAAATACATTTTGATTCCAGTTGCACTTATAAAAATGTATTGGCCGGTGCTTCCGGTAGCCAATAGGGTATAAGTAGGGACGCCATTCAAGATTCTTGTCATTCGCCTATTGGGTCTGATGATGATTGGAGTGTCCAATCGAAATCGATCACTACTTACCACCTTTTTTGTATATTTACCGTCTTGTGAGTAACAGTATAAGCGTAAATATATGTTTTAAGTGTTATAAGACGTTTCTTTTATTTACTTTCCGTAAATTTAATAACACGTACAATGCTGATCAAGAAGTTATTTAGTGAAGCTAGTCAAGCAAAATTAGCAGCAAAATATAGGGATACAAGAATCAAGATTTCCATGAAGATTGCAGATATTTACTTCAAACAAAGAATGCATCAAGAAGAGAATTACACCACAATACGCTAAAATCAAAGTCAACTGTAACACTACTGCCGCTAAAAGTGTAACGAGTTTTTTTTCCTAGGGGGGTAATTATTTGCTATTTGGCCGCGCACCGATTGATGAGGTGAGTGAGCGGCGGCAGCGAGGCTAGCGAGCGCCCTTTGACCCTGCTTATCAGTGCCGATAAGCCTGGGATATCCTAGATCTTCAGGATAGCCTAGGACAGAGACATTCGAGTCGTGGATCCCGTGCAGTGAAGAGCGAGCGTGTGTCTAGTGAGACGTCCAGTGGTGTACGTGACAGTGGTGTCGGAGTATGCTGGTGGTGTGATCGCGCCGAGTGTTGGTGTAAGTTGGGTACTGACCCACTTGTGGTGAGTGGACGACTTGATATTATTAGTTTGATAATATTAATATCTGGTTTTATTGCGAGAGTTAGAAGCCTGACGGTAGTTAGGATTTATATTAGTCAGGAATAATATTAAAGTGTATTCCTGACGGTTCTGGGCAGGTGCTAGAGATACAAGATACAAGATACAAGAATACTTTATTTACAATCTTTAAGATTGAAAGGGCGTCAATACAGAATTGTGCAATTGCTATATAAAAGTCAAAACAAATTGTTATTTTTTAAGAATAAAAAATAGCTTATCAGAGTTCTTGCAGTGATGATTTATTCAAGTTCTTGCCAAGACAAATACTCATTCAGACTATAAAATGGTCTATGTAACAGCCAGCACTTTAGTTCTTTCTTCAGTTTTCTGGGTTGAAGAGACTTCAAGTGGACGGGAAGGACGTTAAAAAACTTGGCACGCATGTATGAGGGTTTCTCTTCATAGAGCCTTGTGTTGTGAGCAGGAAGGTTGTAATCATTTCTTCGTCTTGTGTTGTATGAGTGCACCTCCTGATGACGACAGGTCCTGGAAGAGTCGACAATGGTAAGAGTCCGTAGTATGAAGAGGTTGACTACGGTCAGGATTTTTAACCTCCTAAACTGTGGTCTGCAACTATCTGTTGTCTCAATGCCAGTCAGGGTTCGAACAGCCCTCTTTTGCATGATGAGAACTCTGTTAAGGTTCTGTGCCGACGATCCACCCCACACCACAATGCCATAACAGAGAATACTCTCAAGAAGGGCATAGTATGCTGTTAGTGCCGCCTCTTCTGTGCTCACAGCCATTGTTCTTCTCAGTGCAAAAATTGCGGTGCTTAGCTTATGGCAGAGTGCTTCAATGTGTTCGTCCCTAGAGCGAAATAATATAATTTAATTGGCTGTAGTAGTTATTATTTTGCGTTGTACCTAGAGTTAGTTATATTACTAATAACTCTGAGGCCCGACAAACCTAGGCTGCACGATTTAGCGTGCGTAGTTGGAAGCACGAGGCCAGTAGGCTAGTAGCTAGTTTTATTAGCCTATTAACAGAAGCCCAGCTAAGTAACATAAAGTTGGCAGTAGCAGTAGTAGGGTTGTTATTGTTTATTCATTTGATTATTTTAATTTAACCTGAACAGCTTGTTTGGTAGTCCAACACGTTATCTCGGTAGCTTGGATAGCGGAGTACCGGCTATCAGATAATATATTTATCTAGTGTTTGGAACGTATTTAACAGTTATTTATCTGCTACTAAGTAGCTCAATATTTTAATAGTGCAATTGCCATTTAGTTTTGCCTGTCTGGCTTGGTATTTATTGAGACCAGCTATTCGTGGCGTAGTCACTCTACCTATAGTGTACTTGTATATTATTATGTGGTACGATTATTGAGTGAACTGATTGATTCTTAGCTTGGGCATTAGAGTTGTGTATTGGATTATAGTGGCCTAGTAGACCCCGCCTTTTGATAACTCGCGTTGTGGTTTTTATTGGCAAGTCGTCGTGTAACTCACTGTGTTTTAGGCACTCTGGGCTTAACTATTGGATAGTTAGGACGAAGCCCGAGTTGCGTAGTCAGCAACGACCCCCTAGGAGTGTGGAGAATCGGCGTAGGCCTGGTAGTGATTATTGCACGTTTGTTTTGTGACTTGTTTTTGACTTGTTCACAGTGCCCGTGTATGAGCCAGTCCTATACCGGTTAGACCCGGCTATTGGCCTAGTGGTTTCCCCGACCTTATCGCAGACCCTGGAACTTTACCCAGCCATTGTAGGCTGAGCTATCCCCGGCAAACGGTTGCGACTGCTGCACTTTTAATTAATATATTTTTTTCCAGTGCAGAAAATTTCGTCGCAAGATGGCGCCTGCGAACAGGGACTATGGTTGGCAGTGGTGCTGAGTTGCTGACGTATTAACGGCGCCCGAACAAAATAATTTTATTTGTGCAGATTTGCTGCGGACTTGTGCAGATTGGCTGCGGACCTGAACTGTTGAGCAGAGTTTTAGGCAGACCTGCTGTGATTTTATAGTCGGTTGGGTAGGCCTAACCTGTTTTCTGTTACAGCGTGGTGCGTTGTGAACCCTAATTTATTTAGTGGTTGTGTACATAGATATTAGTTAGTAATTTTAATTTTGCTAATTAATTGAGCCTTATCATTGAATATTATTTGAGTGAGAACCCTTATTGTGTATTTGTGGTAATATTATAGGAAGGATAATATACAAATAAATATATAAAAATGTTTTTGATCATAATATAAATACATATTTTATAATATTTTTATAATTATAATTATATATGAATGAACACTTTTTAATAATGTTTTTAATAATAATAATACATATATATTAATATTACAGTAAGGATAATATGCAATTAAATATTGACAGGTTTTTTTATCATAATATAAATACATATTTTATAATTTTTATATAAAAATAATTATATATGAATGAACACTTTTTAATGATGTTTTTGTTATTAATAATACATATATAATAATATTATAGGAAGGATAATATACAAATAAATATATATAAATGTTTTTGATCATAATATAAATACATATTTTATAATATTTTTATAATAATAATTATATATGAATGAACACTTTTGAATAATGTTTTTGTTATTAATAATACATATATAATAATATTATAGGAAGGATAATATACAAATAAATATATATAAATGTTTTTTATCATAATATAAATACATATTTTATAATATTTTTATAATAATAATTATATATGAATGAACACTTTTTAATAATGTTTTTGTTATTAATAATACATATATAATAATATTATAGGAAGGATAATATGCAAATAAATATTCACAGGTTTTTTTATCATAATATAAATACATATTTTAAAGTTTTTTATAATAATAATAATATATGAATGAACACTTTTTAGTAATGTTTTTGTAATTAATAATACAAATATAATAATATTATAGAAACGATAATATGCAAATAAATATTGACAGGTTTTTTTGATCATAATATAAATACATAGTTTAAAGTTTTTTTATAATAATAATTATATATGAATGAACACTTTTTAGTAATGTTTTTGTAATTAATAATACAAATATAATAATATTATAGAAACGATAATATGCAAATAAATATTGACAGGTTTTTTTGATCATAATATAAATACATAGTTTAAAGTTTTTTTATAATTATAATTATATATGAATGAACACTTTTTAATAATGTTTTGTTATGAATAATACATATATAATAATATTATAGGAAGGATAATATACAAATAAATATATATAAATTTTTTTGATCATAATATAAATACATATTTTATAATATTTTTATAATAATAATAATATATGAATGAACACTTTTTAATAATGTTTTTGTTATGAATAATACATATATAATAATATTATAGGAAGGATAATATACAAATAAATATATATAAATGTTTTTGATCATAATATAAATACATATTTAATAATATTTTTATAATTATAATTATATATGAATGAACACTTTTTAATAATGTTTTTAATAATAATAATACATATATATTAATATTATAGTAAGGATAATATGCAATTAAATATTGACAGGTTTTTTTTATCATAATATAAATACATATTTTAAAATTTTTATATAAAAATAATTATATATGAATGAACACTTTTTAATGATGTTTTTGTAATTAATAATACATATATAATAATTTTATAGGAAGGATAATATGCAAATAAATATTCACAGGTTTTTTTTTATCATAATATAAATACATATTTTAAAGTTTTTTATAATAATAATTATATATGAATGAACACTTTTTAGTAATGTTTTTGTAATTAATAATACAAATATAATAATATTATAGAAACGATAATATGAAAATAAATATTGACAGGTTTTTTTTATCATAATATAAATACATATTTTAAAGTTTTTTATAATAATAATTATATATGAATGAACACTTTTTAATAATGTTTTTGTTATGAATTTTACATATATAATAATATTATAGGAAGGATAATATACAAATAAATATATATAAATGTTTTTGATCATAATATAAATACATATTTTATAATATTTTTATAATTATAATTATATATGAATGAACACTTTTTAATAATGTTTTTAATAATAATAATACATATATATTAATATTATAGTAAGGATAATATGCAATTAAATATTGACAGGTTTTTTTATCATAATATAAATATATATTTTAAAATTTTTATATAAAAATAATTATATATGAATGAACACTTTTTAATGATGTTTTTGTTATTAATAATACATATATAATAATATTATAGGAAGGATAATATACAAATAAATATATATAAATGTTTTTGATCATAATATAAATACATATTTTATAATATTTTTTTAATAATAATTTTATATGAATGAACACTTTTGAATAATGTTTTTGTTATTAATAATACATATATAATTATATTATAGGAAGGATAATATACAAAAAAATATATATAAATGTTTTTGATCATAATATAAATACATATTTTATAATATTTTTATAATAATAATTATATATGAATGAACACTTTTTAGTAATGTTTTTGTAATTAATAATACAAATATAATAATATTATAGAAACGATAATATGCAAATAAATTATGACAGGTTTTTTTGATCATAATATAAATACATAGTTTAAAGTTTTTTTATAATAATAATTATATATGAATGAACACTTTTTAGTAATGTTTTTGTAATTAATAATACAAATATAATAATATTATAGAAACGATAATATGCAAATAAATATTGACAGGTTTTTTTGATCATAATATAAATACATAGTTTAAAGTTTTTTTATAATTATAATTATATATGAATGAACACTTTTTAATAATGTTTTTGTTATGAATAATACATATTTAATAATATTATAGGAAGGATAATATACAAATAAATATATATAAATGTTTTTGATCATAATATAAATACATATTTTATAATATTTTTATAATAATAATTATATATGAATGAACACTTTTTAATAATGTTTTTGTTATTAATAATACATATATAATAATATTATAGGAAGGATAATATACAAATAAATATATATAAATGTTTTTGATCATAATATAAATACATATTTTATAATATTTTTATAATTATAATTATATATGAATGAACACTTTTTAATAATGATTTTAATAATAATAATACATATATATTAATATTATAGTAAAGATAATATGCAATTAAATATTGACAGGTTTTTTTTATCATATTATAAATACATATTTTAAAATTTTTATATAAAAATAATTATATATGAATGAACACTTTTTAATGATGTTTTTGTAATTAATAATACATATATAATAATATTATAGGAAGGATAATATGCAAATAAATATTCACAGGTTTTTTTTATCATAATATAAATACATATTTTAAAGTTTTTTATAATAATAATTATATATGAATGAACACTTTTTAGTAATGTTTTTGTAATTAATAATACAAATATAATATTATTATAGAAACGATAATATGAAAATAAATATTGACAGGTTTTTTTGATCATAATATAAATACATAGTTTAAAGTTTTTTTATAATTATAATTATATATGAATGAACACTTTTTAATAATGTTTTTGTTATGAATAATACATATATAATAATATTATAGGAAGGATAATATACAAATAAATATATATAAATGTTTTTGATCATAATATAAATACATATTTTATAATATTTTTATAATTATAATTATATATGAATAAACACTTTTTAATAATGTTTTTGTAATTAATAATACAAATATAATAATATTATAGAAACGATAATATGCAAATAAATATTGACAGGTTTTTTTGATCATAATATAAATACATAGTTTAAAGTTTTTTTATAATAATAATTATATATGAATGAACACTTTTTAGTAATGTTTTTGTAATTAATAATACAAATATAATAATATTATAGAAACGATAATATGCAAATAAATATTGACAGGTTTTTTTGATCATAATATAAATACATAGTTTAAAGTTTTTTTATAATTATAATTATATATGAATGAACACTTTTTAATAATGTTTTTGTTATGAATAATACATATATAATAATATTATAGGAAGGATAATATACAAATAAATATATATAAATGTTTTTGATCATAATATAAATACATATTTTATAATATTTTTATAATAATAATTATATATGAATGAACACTTTTTAATAATGTTTTTGTTATTAATAATACATATATATTAATATTATAGTAAGGATAATATGCAATTAAATATTGACAGGTTTTTTTTATCATATTATAAATACATATTTTAAAATTTTTATATAAAAATAATTATATATGAATGAACACTTTTTAATGATGTTTTTGTAATTAATAATACATATATAATAATATTATAGGAAGGATAATATGCAAATAAATATTCACAGGTTTTTTTTATCATAATATAAATACATATTTTAAAGATTTTTATAATAATAATTATATATGAATGAACACTTTTTAGTAATGTTTTTGTAATTAATAATACAAATATAATATTATTATAGAAACGATAATATGAAAATAAATATTGACAGGTTTTTTTGATCATAATATAAATACATAGTTTAAAGTTTTTTTATAATTATAATTATATATGAATGAACACTTTTTAATAATGTTTTTGTTATGAATAATACATATATAATAATATTATAGGAAGGATAATATACAAATAAATATATATAAATGTTTTTGATCATAATATAAATACATATTTTATAATATTTTTATAATTATAATTATATATGAATGAACACTTTTTAATAATGTTTTTAATAATAATAATACATATATATTAAAATTATAGTAAGGATAATATGCAATTAAATATTGACAGGTTTTTTTTATCATAATATAAATACATATTTTAAAATTTTTATATAAAAATAATTTTATATGAATGAACACTTTTTAATGATGTTTTTGTAATTAATAATACATATATAATAATATTATAGGAAGGATAATATGCAAATAAACATTCACAGGTTTTTTTTATCATAATATAAATACATATTTTAAAGTTTTTTATAATAATAATTATATATGAATGAACACTTTTTAGTAATGTTTTTGTAATTAATAATACAAATATAATAATATTATAGAAACGATAATATGAAAATAAATATTGACAGGTTTTTTTGATCATAATATAAATACATAGTTTAAAGTTTTTTTATAATTATAATTATATATGAATGAACACTTTTTAATAATGTTTTTGTTATGAATAATACATATATAATAATATTATAGTAAGGATAATATGCAATTAAATATTGACAGGTTTTTTTTATCATAATATAAATACATATTTTATAATTTTTATATAAAAATAATTATATATGAATGAACACTTTTTAATGGTGTTTTTGTTATTAATAATACATATATAATAATATTATAGGAAGGATAATATACAAATAAATATATATAAATGTTTTTGATCATAATATAAATACATATTTTATAATATTTTTATAATAATAATTATATATGAATGAACACTTTTGAATAATGTTTTTGTTATTAATAATACATATATAATAATATTATAGGAAGGATAATATACAAATAAATATATATAAATGTTTTTGATCATAATATAAATACATATTTTATAATATTTTTATAATAATAATTATATATGAATGAACACTTTTTAATAATGTTTTTGTTATTAATAATACATATATAATAATATTATAGGAAGGATAATATGCAAATAAATATTGACAGGTTTTTTTGATCATAATATAAATACATAGTTTAAAGTTTTTTTATAATTATAATTATATATGAATGAACACTTTTTAATAATGTTTTTGTTATGAATAATACATATATAATAATATTATAGGAAGGATAATTTACAAATAAATATATATAAATGTTTTTGATCATAATATAAATACATATTTTATAATATTTTTATAATTATAATTATATATGAATGAACACTTTTTAATAATGTTTTTAATAATAATAATACATATATATTAAAATTATAGTAAGGATAATATGCAATTAAATATTGACAGGTTTTTTTATCATAATATAAATACATATTTTAAAATTTTTATATAAAAATAATTTTATATGAATGAACACTTTTTAATGATGTTTTTGTAATTAATAATACATATATAATAATATTATAGGAAGGATAATATGCAAATAAATATTCACAGGTTTTTTTTATCATAATATAAATACATATTTAAAAGTTTTTTATAATAATAATTATATATGAATGAACACTTTTTAGTAATGTTTTTGTAATTAATAATACAAATATAATAATATTATAGAAACGATAATATGAAAATAAATATTGACAGGTTTTTTTGATCATAATATAAATACATAGTTTAAAGTTTTTTTTATAATTATAATTATATATGAATGAAAACTTTTTAATAATGTTTTTGTTATGAATAATACATATATAATAATATTATAGGAAGCATAATATACAAATAAATATATAAAAATGTTTTTGATCATAATATAAATACATATTTTATAATATTTTTATAATTATAATTATATATGAATGAACACTTTTTAATAATGTTTTTAATAATAATAATACATATATATTAATATTATAGTAAGGATAATATGCAATTAAATATTGACAGGTTTTTTTTTATCATAATATAAATACATATTTTATAATTTTTATATAAAAATAATTATATATGAATGAACACTTTTTAATGATGTTTTTGTTATTAATAATACATATATAATAATATTATAGGAAGGATAATATACAAATAAATACATATAAATGTTTTTGATCAAATACATATTTTATAATATTTTTATAATAATAATTATATATGAATGAACACTTTTTAATGATGTTTTTGTAATTAATAATACATATATAATAATATTATAGGAAGGATAATATGCAAATAAATATTCACAGTTTTTTTTATCATAATATAAATACATATTTAAAAGTTTTTTATAATAATAATTATATATGAATGAACACTTTTTAGTAATGTTTTTGTAATTAATAATACAAATATAATAATATTATAGAAACGATAATATGAAAATAAATATTGACAGGTTTTTTTGATCATAATATAAATACATAGTTTAAAGTTTTTTTATATTTATAATTATATATGAATGAACAATTTTTAATAATGTTTTTGTTATGAATAATACATATATAATAATATTATAGGAAGGATAATATACAAATAAATATATAAAAATGTTTTTGATCATAATATAAATACATATTTTATAATATTTTTATAATTATAATTATATATGAATGAACACTTTTTAATAATGTTTTTAATAATAATAATACATATATATTAATATTATAGTAAGGATAATATGCAATTAAATATTGACAGGTTTTTTTTATCATAATATAAATACATATTTTATAATTTTTATATAAAAATAATTATATATGAATGAACACTTTTTAATGATGTTTTTGTTATTAATAATACATATATAATAATATTATAGGAAGGATAATATACAAATAAATATATATAAATGTTTTTGATCATAATATAAATACATATTTTATAATATATTTATAATAATAATTATATATGAATGAACACTTTTGAATAATGTTTTTGTTATTAATAATACATATATAATAATATTATAGGAAGGATAATATACAAATAAATATATATAAATGTTTTTGATCATAATATAAATACATATTTTATAATAATTTTATAATAATAATAATATATGAATGAACACTTTTTAATAATGTTTTTGTTATTAATAATACATATATAATAATATTATAGGAAGGATAATATACAAATAAATATATAAAAATGTTTTTGATCATAATATAAATACATATTTTATAATATTTTTATAATAATAATAATATATGAATGAACACTTTTTAATAATGTTTTTGTTATTAATAATACATATATAATAATATTATAGGAAGGATAATATACAAATAAATATATATAAATGTTTTTGATCATAATATAAATACATATTTTATAATATTTTTATAATTATAATTATATATGAATGAACACTTTTTAATAATGATTTTAATAATAATAATACATATATATTAATATTATAGTAAAGATAATATGCAATTAAATATTGACAGGTTTTTTTTATCATATTATAAATACATATTTTAAAATTTTTATATAAAAATAATTATATATGAATGAACACTTTTTAATGATGTTTTTGTAATTAATAATACATATATAATAATATTATAGGAAGGATAATATGCAAATAAATATTCACAGGTTTTTTTTTTCATAATATAAATACATATTTTAAAGTTTTTTATAATAATAATTATATATGAATGAACACTTTTTAGTAATGTTTTTGTAATTAATAATACAAATATAATATTATTATAGAAACGATAATATGAAAATAAATATTGACAGGTTTTTTTGATCATAATATAAATACATAGTTTAAAGTTTTTTTATAATTATAATTATATATGAATGAACACTTTTTAATAATGTTTTTGTTATGAATAATACATATATAATAATATTATAGGAAGGATAATATACAAATAAATATATATAAATGTTTTTGATCATAATATAAATACATATTTTATAATATTTTTATAATTATAATTATATATGAATAAACACTTTTTAATAATGTTTTTGTAATTAATAATACAAATATAATAATATTATAGAAACGATAATATGCAAATAAATATTGACAGGTTTTTTTGATCATAATATAAATACATAGTTTAAAGTTTTTTTATAATAATAATTATATATGAATGAACACTTTTTAGTAATGTTTTTGTAATTAATAATACAAATATAATAATATTATAGAAACGATAATATGCAAATAAATATTGACAGGTTTTTTTGATCATAATATAAATACATAGTTTAAAGTTTTTTTATAATTATAATTATATATGAATGAACACTTTTTAATAATGTTTTTGTTATGAATAATACATATATAATAATATTATAGGAAGGATAATATACAAATAAATATATATAAATGTTTTTGATCATAATATAAATACATATTTTATAATATTTTTATAATAATAATTATATATGAATGAACACTTTTTAATAATGTTTTTGTTATTAATAATACATATATATTAATATTATAGTAAGGATAATATGCAATTAAATATTGACAGGTTTTTTTTATCATATTATAAATACATATTTTAAAATTTTTATATAAAAATAATTATATATGAATGAACACTTTTTAATGATGTTTTTGTAATTAATAATACATATATAATAATATTATAGGAAGGATAATATGCAAATAAATATTCACAGGTTTTTTTTATCATAATATAAATACATATTTTAAAGATTTTTATAATAATAATTATATATGAATGAACACTTTTTAGTAATGTTTTTGTAATTAATAATACAAATATAATATTATTATAGAAACGATAATATGAAAATAAATATTGACAGGTTTTTTTGATCATAATATAAATACATAGTTTAAAGTTTTTTTATAATTATAATTATATATGAATGAACACTTTTTAATAATGTTTTTGTTATGAATAATACATATATAATAATATTATAGGAAGGATAATATACAAATAAATATATATAAATGTTTTTGATCATAATATAAATACATATTTTATAATATTTTTATAATTATAATTATATATGAATGAACACTTTTTAATAATGTTTTTAATAATAATAATACATATATATTAAAATTATAGTAAGGATAATATGCAATTAAATATTGACAGGTTTTTTTTATCATAATATAAATACATATTTTAAAATTTTTATATAAAAATAATTTTATATGAATGAACACTTTTTAATGATGTTTTTGTAATTAATAATACATATATAATAATATTATAGGAAGGATAATATGCAAATAAACATTCACAGGTTTTTTTTATCATAATATAAATACATATTTTAAAGTTTTTTATAATAATAATTATATATGAATGAACACTTTTTAGTAATGTTTTTGTAATTAATAATACAAATATAATAATATTATAGAAACGATAATATGAAAATAAATATTGACAGGTTTTTTTGATCATAATATAAATACATAGTTTAAAGTTTTTTTATAATTATAATTATATATGAATGAACACTTTTTAATAATGTTTTTGTTATGAATAATACATATATAATAATATTATAGTAAGGATAATATGCAATTAAATATTGACAGGTTTTTTTTATCATAATATAAATACATATTTTATAATTTTTATATAAAAATAATTATATATGAATGAACACTTTTTAATGGTGTTTTTGTTATTAATAATACATATATAATAATATTATAGGAAGGATAATATACAAATAAATATATATAAATGTTTTTGATCATAATATAAATACATATTTTATAATATTTTTATAATAATAATTATATATGAATGAACACTTTTGAATAATGTTTTTGTTATTAATAATACATATATAATAATATTATAGGAAGGATAATATACAAATAAATATATATAAATGTTTTTGATCATAATATAAATACATATTTTATAATATTTTTATAATAATAATTATATATGAATGAACACTTTTTAATAATGTTTTTGTTATTAATAATACATATATAATAATATTATAGGAAGGATAATATGCAAATAAATATTGACAGGTTTTTTTGATCATAATATAAATACATAGTTTAAAGTTTTTTTATAATTATAATTATATATGAATGAACACTTTTTAATAATGTTTTTGTTATGAATAATACATATATAATAATATTATAGGAAGGATAATTTACAAATAAATATATATAAATGTTTTTGATCATAATATAAATACATATTTTATAATATTTTTATAATTATAATTATATATGAATGAACACTTTTTAATAATGTTTTTAATAATAATAATACATATATATTAAAATTATAGTAAGGATAATATGCAATTAAATATTGACAGGTTTTTTTATCATAATATAAATACATATTTTAAAATTTTTATATAAAAATAATTTTATATGAATGAACACTTTTTAATGATGTTTTTGTAATTAATAATACATATATAATAATATTATAGGAAGGATAATATGCAAATAAATATTCACAGGTTTTTTTTATCATAATATAAATACATATTTAAAAGTTTTTTATAATAATAATTATATATGAATGAACACTTTTTAGTAATGTTTTTGTAATTAATAATACAAATATAATAATATTATAGAAACGATAATATGAAAATAAATATTGACAGGTTTTTTTGATCATAATATAAATACATAGTTTAAAGTTTTTTTTATAATTATAATTATATATGAATGAAAACTTTTTAATAATGTTTTTGTTATGAATAATACATATATAATAATATTATAGGAAGCATAATATACAAATAAATATATAAAAATGTTTTTGATCATAATATAAATACATATTTTATAATATTTTTATAATTATAATTATATATGAATGAACACTTTTTAATAATGTTTTTAATAATAATAATACATATATATTAATATTATAGTAAGGATAATATGCAATTAAATATTGACAGGTTTTTTTTTATCATAATATAAATACATATTTTATAATTTTTATATAAAAATAATTATATATGAATGAACACTTTTTAATGATGTTTTTGTTATTAATAATACATATATAATAATATTATAGGAAGGATAATATACAAATAAATACATATAAATGTTTTTGATCAAATACATATTTTATAATATTTTTATAATAATAATTATATATGAATGAACACTTTTTAATGATGTTTTTGTAATTAATAATACATATATAATAATATTATAGGAAGGATAATATGCAAATAAATATTCACAGTTTTTTTTTATCATAATATAAATACATATTTAAAAGTTTTTTATAATAATAATTATATATGAATGAACACTTTTTAGTAATGTTTTTGTAATTAATAATACAAATATAATAATATTATAGAAACGATAATATGAAAATAAATATTGACAGGTTTTTTTGATCATAATATAAATACATAGTTTAAAGTTTTTTTATATTTATAATTATATATGAATGAACAATTTTTAATAATGTTTTTGTTATGAATAATACATATATAATAATATTATAGGAAGGATAATATACAAATAAATATATAAAAATGTTTTTGATCATAATATAAATACATATTTTATAATATTTTTATAATTATAATTATATATGAATGAACACTTTTTAATAATGTTTTTAATAATAATAATACATATATATTAATATTATAGTAAGGATAATATGCAATTAAATATTGACAGGTTTTTTTTTATCATAATATAAATACATATTTTATAATTTTTATATAAAAATAATTATATATGAATGAACACTTTTTAATGATGTTTTTGTTATTAATAATACATATATAATAATATTATAGGAAGGATAATATACAAATAAATATATATAAATGTTTTTGATCATAATATAAATACATATTTTATAATATATTTATAATAATAATTATATATGAATGAACACTTTTGAATAATGTTTTTGTTATTAATAATACATATATAATAATATTATAGGAAGGATAATATACAAATAAATATATATAAATGTTTTTGATCATAATATAAATACATATTTTATAATAATTTTATAATAATAATAATATATGAATGAACACTTTTTAATAATGTTTTTGTTATTAATAATACATATATAATAATATTATAGGAAGGATAATATACAAATAAATATATAAAAATGTTTTTGATCATAATATAAATACATATTTTATAATATTTTTATAATAATAATAATATATGAATGAACACTTTTTAATAATGTTTTTGTTATTAATAATACATATATAATAATATTATAGGAAGGATAATATACAAATAAATATTGACAGGTTTTTTTAATCATAATATAAATACATAGTTTAAAGTTTTTTTTTAATAATAATTATATAAGAATGAACACTTTTTAGTAATGTTTTTGTAATTAATAATACAAATATAATAATATTATAGAAACGATAATATGCAAATAAATATTGACAGGTTTTTTTGATCATAATATAAATACATAGTTTAAAGTTTTTTTATAATAATAATTATATATGAATGAACACTTTTTAGTAATGTTTTTGTAATTAATAATACAAATATAATAATATTATAGAAACGATAATATGCAAATAAATATTGACAGGTTTTTTTGATCATAATATAAATACATAGTTTAAAGTTTTTTTATAATTATAATTATATATGAATGAACACTTTTTAATAATGTTTTTGTTATGAATAATACATATATAATAATATTATAGGAAGGATAATATACAAATAAATATATATAAATGTTTTTGATCATAATATAAATACATATTTTATAATAATTTTATATAATAATAATATATGAATGAACACTTTTTAATAATGTTTTTGTTATTAATAATACATATATAATAATATTATAGGAAGGATAATATGCAAATAAATATTCACAGGTTTTTTTATCATACTATAAATACATATTTTAAAGTTTTTTATAATAATAATAATATATGAATGAACACTTTTTAGTAATGTTTTTGTAATTAATAATACAAATATAATAATATTATAGAAACGATAATATGCAAATAAATATTGACAGGTTTTTTTGATCATAATATAAATACATAGTTTAAAGTTTTTTTATAATAATAATTATATATGAATGAACACTTTTTAGTAATGTTTTTGTAATTAATAATACAAATATAATAATATTATAGAAACGATAATATGCAAATAAATATTGACAGGTTTTTTTGATCATAATATAAATACATAGTTTAAAGTTTTTTTATAATTATAATTATATATGAATGAACACTTTTTAATGATGTTTTTGTAATTAATAATACATATATAATAATATTATAGGAAGGATAATATGCAAATAAATATTCACAGTTTTTTTTATCATAATATAAATACATATTTTATAATATTTTTATAATAATAATTATATATGAATGAACACTTTTTAGTAATGTTTTTGTTATTAATAATACATATATAATAATATTATAGGAAGGATAATATACAAATAAATATATATAAATGTTTTTGATTATAATATAAATACATATTTTATAATATTTTTATAATAATAATTATATATGAATGAACGGTTTTTAATAATGTTTTTGTTATGAATAATACATATATAATAATATTATAGGAAGGATAATATACAAATAAATATATATAAATGTTTTTGATCATAATATAAATACATATTTTATAATATTTTTATAATAATAATTATATATGAATGAACACTTTTTAATAATGTTTTTGTTATTAATAATACATATATAATAATATTATAGGAAGGATAATATACAAATAAATATATATAAATGTTTTTGATCATAATATAAATACATATTTTATAATATTTTTATAATAATAATTATATATGAATGAACACTTTTTAATGATGTTTTTGTAATTAATAATACATATATAATAATATTATAGGAAGGATAATATGCAAATAAATATTCACAGTTTTTTTTTATCATAATATAAATACATATTTAAAAGTTTTTTATATTAATAATTATATATGAATGAACACTTTTTAGTAATGTTTTTGTAATTAATAATACAAATATAATAATATTATAGAAACGATAATATGAAAATAAATATTGACAGGTTTTTTTGATCATAATATGAATACATAGTTTAAAGTTTTTTTATAATTATAATTATATATGAATGAGAACTTTTTAATAATGTTTTTGTTATGAATAATACATATATAATAATATTATAGGAAGGATAATATACAAATAAATATATAAAAATGTTTTTGATCATAATATAAATACATATTTTATAATATTTTTATAATTATAATTATATATGAATGAACACTTTTTAGTAATGTTTTTGTAATTAATAATACAAATATAATAATATTATAGAAACGATAATATGAAAATAAATATTGACAGGTTTTTTTGATCATAATATAAATACATAGTTTAAAGTTTTTTTTATAATTATAATTATATATGAATGAAAACTTTTTAATAATGTTTTTGTTATGAATAATACATATATAATAATATTATAGGAAGCATAATATACAAATAAATATATAAAAATGTTTTTGATCATAATATAAATACATATTTTATAATATTTTTATAATTATAATTATATATGAATGAACACTTTTTAATAATGTTTTTAATAATAATAATACATATATATTAATATTATAGTAAGGATAATATGCAATTAAATATTGACAGGTTTTTTTTTATCATAATATAAATACATATTTTATAATTTTTATATAAAAATAATTATATATGAATGAACACTTTTTAATGATGTTTTTGTTATTAATAATACATATATAATAATATTATAGGAAGGATAATATACAAATAAATACATATAAATGTTTTTGATCAAATACATATTTTATAATATTTTTATAATAATAATTATATATGAATGAACACTTTTTAATGATGTTTTTGTAATTAATAATACATATATAATAATATTATAGGAAGGATAATATGCAAATAAATATTCACAGTTTTTTTTATCATAATATAAATACATATTTAAAAGTTTTTTATAATAATAATTATATATGAATGAACACTTTTTAGTAATGTTTTTGTAATTAATAATACAAATATAATAATATTATAGAAACGATAATATGAAAATAAATATTGACAGGTTTTTTTGATCATAATATAAATACATAGTTTAAAGTTTTTTTATATTTATAATTATATATGAATGAACAATTTTTAATAATGTTTTTGTTATGAATAATACATATATAATAATATTATAGGAAGGATAATATACAAATAAATATATAAAAATGTTTTTGATCATAATATAAATACATATTTTATAATATTTTTATAATTATAATTATATATGAATGAACACTTTTTAATAATGTTTTTAATAATAATAATACATATATATTAATATTATAGTAAGGATAATATGCAATTAAATATTGACAGGTTTTTTTTTATCATAATATAAATACATATTTTATAATTTTTATATAAAAATAATTATATATGAATGAACACTTTTTAATGATGTTTTTGTTATTAATAATACATATATAATAATATTATAGGAAGGATAATATACAAATAAATATATATAAATGTTTTTGATCATAATATAAATACATATTTTATAATATATTTATAATAATAATTATATATGAATGAACACTTTTGAATAATGTTTTTGTTATTAATAATACATATATAATAATATTATAGGAAGGATAATATACAAATAAATATATATAAATGTTTTTGATCATAATATAAATACATATTTTATAATAATTTTATAATAATAATAATATATGAATGAACACTTTTTAATAATGTTTTTGTTATTAATAATACATATATAATAATATTATAGGAAGGATAATATACAAATAAATATATAAAAATGTTTTTGATCATAATATAAATACATATTTTATAATATTTTTATAATAATAATAATATATGAATGAACACTTTTTAATAATGTTTTTGTTATTAATAATACATATATAATAATATTATAGGAAGGATAATATACAAATAAATATTGACAGGTTTTTTTAATCATAATATAAATACATAGTTTAAAGTTTTTTTTTAATAATAATTATATAAGAATGAACACTTTTTAGTAATGTTTTTGTAATTAATAATACAAATATAATAATATTATAGAAACGATAATATGCAAATAAATATTGACAGGTTTTTTTGATCATAATATAAATACATAGTTTAAAGTTTTTTTATAATAATAATTATATATGAATGAACACTTTTTAGTAATGTTTTTGTAATTAATAATACAAATATAATAATATTATAGAAACGATAATATGCAAATAAATATTGACAGGTTTTTTTGATCATAATATAAATACATAGTTTAAAGTTTTTTTATAATTATAATTATATATGAATGAACACTTTTTAATAATGTTTTTGTTATGAATAATACATATATAATAATATTATAGGAAGGATAATATACAAATAAATATATATAAATGTTTTTGATCATAATATAAATACATATTTTATAATAATTTTATAATAATAATAATATATGAATGAACACTTTTTAATAATGTTTTTGTTATTAATAATACATATATAATAATATTATAGGAAGGATAATATGCAAATAAATATTCACAGGTTTTTTTATCATACTATAAATACATATTTTAAAGTTTTTTATAATAATAATAATATATGAATGAACACTTTTTAGTAATGTTTTTGTAATTAATAATACAAATATAATAATATTATAGAAACGATAATATGCAAATAAATATTGACAGGTTTTTTTGATCATAATATAAATACATAGTTTAAAGTTTTTTTATAATAATAATTATATATGAATGAACACTTTTTAGTAATGTTTTTGTAATTAATAATACAAATATAATAATATTATAGAAACGATAATATGCAAATAAATATTGACAGGTTTTTTTGATCATAATATAAATACATAGTTTAAAGTTTTTTTATAATTATAATTATATATGAATGAACACTTTTTAATGATGTTTTTGTAATTAATAATACATATATAATAATATTATAGGAAGGATAATATGCAAATAAATATTCACAGTTTTTTTTATCATAATATAAATACATATTTTATAATATTTTTATAATAATAATTATATATGAATGAACACTTTTTAGTAATGTTTTTGTTATTAATAATACATATATAATAATATTATAGGAAGGATAATATACAAATAAATATATATAAATGTTTTTGATTATAATATAAATACATATTTTATAATATTTTTATAATAATAATTATATATGAATGAACGGTTTTTAATAATGTTTTTGTTATGAATAATACATATATAATAATATTATAGGAAGGATAATATACAAATAAATATATATAAATGTTTTTGATCATAATATAAATACATATTTTATAATATTTTTATAATAATAATTATATATGAATGAACACTTTTTAATAATGTTTTTGTTATTAATAATACATATATAATAATATTATAGGAAGGATAATATACAAATAAATATATATAAATGTTTTTGATCATAATATAAATACATATTTTATAATATTTTTATAATAATAATTATATATGAATGAACACTTTTTAATGATGTTTTTGTAATTAATAATACATATATAATAATATTATAGGAAGGATAATATGCAAATAAATATTCACAGTTTTTTTTTATCATAATATAAATACATATTTAAAAGTTTTTTATATTAATAATTATATATGAATGAACACTTTTTAGTAATGTTTTTGTAATTAATAATACAAATATAATAATATTATAGAAACGATAATATGAAAATAAATATTGACAGGTTTTTTTGATCATAATATGAATACATAGTTTAAAGTTTTTTTATAATTATAATTATATATGAATGAGAACTTTTTAATAATGTTTTTGTTATGAATAATACATATATAATAATATTATAGGAAGGATAATATACAAATAAATATATAAAAATGTTTTTGATCATAATATAAATACATATTTTATAATATTTTTATAATTATAATTATATATGAATGAACACTTTTTAATAATGTTTTTAATAATAATAATACATATATATTAATATTATAGTAAGGATAATATGCAATTAAATATTGACAGGTTTTTTTTATCATAATATAAATACATATTTTATAATTTTTATATAAAAATAATTATATATGAATGAACACTTTTTAATGATGTTTTTGTTATTAATAATACATATATAATAATATTATAGGAAGGATAATATACAAATAAATATATATAAATGTTTTTGATCATAATATAAATACATATTTTATAATATTTTTATAATAATAATTATATATGAATGAACACTTTTTAATGATGTTTTTGTAATTAATAATACATATATAATAATATTATAGGAAGGATAATATGCAAATAAATATTCACAGTTTTTTTTTCATAATATAAATACATATTTAAAAGTTTTTTATAATAATAATTATATATGAATGAACACTTTTTAGTAATGTTTTTGTAATTAATAATACAAATATAATAATATTATAGAAACGATAATAATAAAATAAATATTGACAGGTTTTTTTGATCATAATATAAATACATAGTTTAAAGTTTTTTTATAATTATAATTATATATGAATGAACACTTTTTAATAATGTTTTTGTTATGAATAATGCATATATAATAATACTATAGGAAGGATAATATACAAATAAATATATAAAAATGTTTTTGATCATAATATAAATACATATTTTATAATATTTTTTAATTATAATTATATATGAATGAACACTTTTTAATAATGTTTTTAATAATAATAATACATATATATTAATATTATAGTAAGGATAATATGCAATTAAATATTGACAGGTTTTTTTTATCATAATATAAATACATATTTTATAATTTTTATATAACAATAATTATATATGAATGAACACTTTTTAATGATGTTTTTGTTATTAATAATACATATATAATAATATTAGAGGAAGGATAATATACAAATAAATATATATAAATGTTTTTGATCATAATATAAATACATATTTTATAATATTTTTATAATAATAATTATATATGAATGAACACTTTTGAATAATATTTTTGTTATTAATAATACATATATAATAATATTATAGGAAGGATAATATACAAATAAATATATATAAATGTTTTTGATCATAATATAAATACATATTATATAATATTTTTATAATAATAAATATATATGAATGAACACTTTTTAATAATGTTTTTAAATAATAATACATATATATTAATATTATAGTAAGGATAATATGCAATTAAATATTGACAAGTTTTTTTTTATCATAATATAAATACATATTTTATAATTTTTATATAAAAATAATTATATATGAATGAACACTTTTTAATGATGTTTTTGTTATTAATAATACATATATAATAATATTATAGGAAGGATAATATACAAATAAATATATATAAATGTTTTTGATCATAATATAAATACATATTTTATAATATTTTTATAATAATAATTATATATGAATGAACACTTTTGAATAATGTTTTTGTTATTAATAATACATATATAATAATATTATAGGAAGGAAAATATACAAATAAATATATATAAATGTTTTTGATCATAATATAAATACATATTTTATAATATTTTTATAATAATAATTATATATGAATGAACACTTTTTAATAATGTTTTTGTTATTAATAATACATATATAATAATATTATAGAAAGGATAATATGCAAATAAATATTCACAGGTTTTTTTGATCATAATATAAATACATAGTTTAAAGTTTTTTTATAATAATAATTATATATGAATGAACACTTTTTAGTAATGTTTTTGTAATTAATAATACAAATATAATAATATTATAGAAACGATAATATGCAAATAAATATTGACAGGTTTTTTTGATCATAATATAAATACATAGTTTAAAGTTTTTTTATAATTATAATTATATATGAATGAACACTTTTTAATAATGTTTTTGTTATTAATAATACATATATAATAATATTATAGGAAGGATAATATACAAATAAATATATATAAATGTTTTTGATCATAATATAAATACATATTTTATAATATTTTTATAATTATAATTATATATGAATGAACACTTTTTAATAATGTTTTTAATAATAATAATACATATATATTAATATTATAGTAAGGATAATATGCAATTAAATATTGACAGGTTTTTTTTTATCATAATATAAATACACTGTTTAAAGTTTTTTTATAATTATAATTATATATGAATGAACACTTTTTAATAATGTTTTTTTTATGAATAATACATATATAATAATATTATAGGAAGGATAATATACAAATAAATATATATAAATGTTTTTGATCATAATATAAATACATATTTTATAATATTTTTATAATAATAATTATATATGAATGAACACTTTTTAATAATGTTTTTGTTATTAATAATACATATATAATAATATTATAGGAAGGATAATATACAAATAAATATATATTAATGTTTTTGATCATAATATAAATACATATTTTATAATATTTTTATAATAATAATTATATATGAATGAACACTTTTTAATGATGTTTTTGTAATTAATAATACATATATAATAATATTATAGGAAGGATAATATGCAAATAAATATTCACAGTTTTTTTTATCATAATATAAATACATATTTAAAAGTTTTTTATAATAATAATTATATATGAATGAACACTTTTTAGTAATGTTTTTGTAATTAATAATACAAATATAATAATATTATAGAAACGATAATATGCAAATAAATATTGACAGGTTTTTTTGATCATAATATAAATACATAGTTTAAAGTTTTTTTATAATTATAATTATATATGAATGAACACTTTTTAATAATGTTTTTGTTATGAATAATACATATATAATAATATTATAGGAAGGATAATATACAAATAAATATATATAAATGTTTTTGATCATAATATAAATACATATTTTATAATATTTTTATAATAATAATTATATATGAATGAACACTTTTTAATAATGTTTTTAATAATAATAATACATATATATTAATATTATAGTAAGGATAATATGCAAATAAATATTCACAGGTTTTTTTTTATCATAATATAAATACATATTTTAAAGTTTTTTATAATAATAATTATATATGAATGAACACTTTTTAGTAATGTTTTTGTAATTAATAATACAAATATAATAATATTATAGAAACGATAATATGAAAATAAATATTGACAGGTTTTTTTGATCATAATATAAATACATAGTTTAATGTTTTTTTATAATTATAATTATATATGAATGAACAGTTTTTAATAATGTTTTTGTTATGAATAATACTTATATAATAATATTATAGTAAGGATAATATGCAATTAAATATTGACAGGTTTTTTTATCATAATATAAATACATATTTTATAATTTTTATATAAAAATAATTATATATGAATGAACACTTTTTAATGATGTTTTTGTTATTAATAATACATATATAATAATATTATAGGAAGGATAATATACAAATAAATATATATAAATGTTTTTGATCATAATATAAATACATATTTTATAATATTTTTATAATAATAATTATATATGAATGAACACTTTTGAATAATGTTTTTGTTATTAATAATACATATATAATAATATTATAGGAAGGATAATATACAAATAAATATATATAAATGTTTTTGATCATAATATAAATACATATTTTATAATATTTTTATAATAATAATTATATATGAATGAACACTTTTTAATAATGTTTTTGTTATTAATAATACATATATAATAATATTATAGGAAGGATAATATGCAAATAAATATTCACAGGTTTTTTTATCATAATATAAATACATATTTTAAAGTTTTTTATAATAATAATAATATATGAATGAACACTTTTTAGTAATGTTTTTGTAATTAGTAATACAAATATAATAATATTATAGAAACGATAATATGCAAAAAAATATTGACAGGTATTTTTGATCATAATATTAATACATAGTTTAAAGTTTTTTTATAATAATAATTATATATGAATGAACACTTTTTAGTAATGTTTTTGTAATTAATAATACAAATATAATAATATTATAGAAACGATAATATGCAAATAAATATTGACAGGTTTTTTTGATCATAATATAAATACATAGTTTAAAGTTTTTTTATAATTATAATTATATATGAATGAACGGTTTTTAATAATGTTTTTGTTATGAATAATACATATATAATAATATTATAGGAAGGATAATATACAAATAAATATATATAAATGTTTTTGATCATAATATAAATACATATTTTATAATATTTTTATAATAATAATTATATATGAATGAACACTTTTTAATAATGTTTTTGTTATTAATAATACATATATAATAATATTATAGGAAGGATAATATACAAATAAATATATATAAATGTTTTTGATCATAATATAAATACATATTTTATAATATTTTTATAATAATAATTATATATGAATGAACACTTTTTAATGATGTTTTTGTAATTAATAATACATATATAATAATATTATAGGAAGGATAATATTCAAATAAATATTGACAGGTTTTTTTGATCATAATATGAATACATAGTTTAAAGTTTTTTTATAATTATAATTATATATGAATGAGAACTTTTTAATAATGTTTTTGTTATGAATAATACATATATAATAATATTATAGGAAGGATAATATACAAATAAATATATAAAAATGTTTTTGATCATAATATAAATACATATTTTATAATATTTTTATAATTATAATTATATATGAATGAACACTTTTTAATAATGTTTTTAATAATAATAATACATATATATTAATTTTATAGTAAGGATAATATGCAATTAAATATTGACAGGTTTTTTTTATCATAATATAAATACATATTTTATAATTTTTATATAAAAATAATTATATATGAATGAACACTTTTTAATGATGTTTTTGTTATTAATAATACATATATAATAATATTATAGGAAGGATAATATACAAATAAATATATATAAATGTTTTTGATCATAATATAAATACATATTTTATAATATTTTTATAATAATAATTATATATGAATGAACACTTTTGAATAATATTTTTGTTATTAATAATACATATATAATAATATTATAGGAAGGATAATATACAAATAAATATATATAAATGTTTTTGATCATAATATAAATACATATTATATAATATTTTTATAATAATAAATATATATGAATGAACACTTTTAAATAATGTTTTTAATAATAATAATACATATATATTAATATTATAGTAAGGATAATATGCAATTAAATATTGACAAGTTTTTTTTTTATCATAATATAAATACATATTTTATAATTTTTATATAAAAATAATTATATATGAATGAACACTTTTTAATGATGTTTTTGTTATTAATAATACATATATAATAATATTATAGGAAGGATAATATACAAATAAATATATATAAATGTTTTTGATCATAATATAAATACATATTTTATAATATTTTTATAATAATAATTATATATGAATGAACACTTTTGAATAATGTTTTTGTTATTAATAATACATATATAATAATATTATAGGAAGGAAAATATACAAATAAATATATATAAATGTTTTTGATCATAATATAAATACATATTTTATAATATTTTTATAATAATAATTATATATGAATGAACACTTTTTAATAATGTTTTTGTTATTAATAATACATATATAATAATATTATAGAAAGGATAATATGCAAATAAATATTCACAGGTTTTTTTGATCATAATATAAATACATAGTTTAAAGTTTTTTTATAATAATAATTATATATGAATGAACACTTTTTAATAATGTTTTTGTAATTAATAATACAAATATAATAATATTATAGAAACGATAATATGCAAATAAATATTGACAGGTTTTTTTGATCATAATATAAATACATAGTTTAAAGTTTTTTTTATAATTATAATTATATATGAATGAACACTTTTTAATAATGTTTTTGTTATTAATAATACATATATAATAATATTATAGGAAGGATAATATACAAATAAATATATATAAATGTTTTTGATCATAATATAAATACATATTTTATAATATTTTTATAATTATAATTATATATGAATGAACACTTTTTAATAATGTTTTTAATAATAATAATACATATATATTAATATTATAGTAAGGATAATATGCAATTAAATATTGACAGGTTTTTTTTATCATAATATAAATACATATTTTAAAATTTTTATATAAAAATAATTATATATGAATGAACACTTTTTAATGATGTTTTTGTTATTAATAATACATATATAATAATATTATAGGAAGGATAATATACAAATAAATATATATAAATGTTTTTGATCATAATATAAATACATATTTTATAATATTTTTATAATAATAATTTTATATGAATGAATACATTTGAATAATGTTTTTGTTATTAATAATACATATATAATAATATTATAGGAAGGATAATATACAAATAAATATATATAAATGTTTTTGATCATAATATAAATACATATTTTATAATATTTTTATAATAATAATTATATATGAATGAACACTTTTTAATGATGTTTTTGTAATTAATAATACATATATAATAATATTATAGGAAGGATAATATGCAAATAAATATTCACAGTTTTTTTTTATCATAATATAAATACATATTTAAAAGTTTTTTATAATAATAATTATATATGAATGAACACTTTTTAGTAATGTTTTTGTAATTAATAATACAAATATAATAATATTATAGAAACGATAATATGCAAATAAATATTGACAGGTTTTTTTGATCATAATATAAATACATAGTTTAAAGTTTTTTTATAATTATAATTATATATGAATGAACACTTTTTAATAATGTTTTTGTTATGAATAATACATATATAATAATATTATAGGAAGGATAATATACAAATAAATATATATAAATGTTTTTGATCATAATATAAATACATATTTTATAATATTTTTATAATAATAATTATATATGAATGAACACTTTTTAATAATGTTTTTAATAATAATAATACATATATATTAATATTATAGTAAGGATAATATGCAAATAAATATTCACAGGTTTTTTTTATCATAATATAAATACATATTTTAAAGTTTTTTATAATAATAATTATATATGAATGAACACTTTTTAGTAATGTTTTTGTAATTAATAATACAAATATAATAATATTATAGAAACGATAATATGAAAATAAATATTGACAGGTTTTTTTGATCATAATATAAATACATAGTTTAATGTTTTTTTTATAATTATAATTATATATGAATGAACAGTTTTTAATAATGTTTTTGTTATGAATAATACTTATATAATAATATTATAGTAAGGATAATATGCAATTAAATATTGACAGGTTTTTTTATCATAATATAAATACATATTTTATAATTTTTATATAAAAATAATTATATATGAATGAACACTTTTTAATGATGTTTTTGTTATTAATAATACATATATAATAATATTATAGGAAGGATAATATACAAATAAATATATATAAATGTTTTTGATCATAATATAAATACATATTTTATAATATTTTTATAATAATAATTATATATGAATGAACACTTTTGAATAATGTTTTGTTATTAATAATACATATATAATAATATTATAGGAAGGATAATATACAAATAAATATATATAAATGTTTTTGATCATAATATAAATACATATTTTATAATATTTTTATAATAATAATTATATATGAATGAACACTTTTTAATAATGTTTTTGTTATTAATAATACATATATAATAATATTATAGGAAGGATAATATGCAAATAAATATTCACAGGTTTTTTTATCATAATATAAATACATATTTTAAAGTTTTTTATAATAATAATAATATATGAATGAACACTTTTTAGTAATGTTTTTGTAATTAGTAATACAAATATAATAATATTATAGAAACGATAATATGCAAAAAAATATTGACAGGTATTTTTGATCATAATATTAATACATAGTTTAAAGTTTTTTTATAATAATAATTATATATGAATGAACACTTTTTAGTAATGTTTTTGTAATTAATAATACAAATATAATAATATTATAGAAACGATAATATGCAAATAAATATTGACAGGTTTTTTTGATCATAATATTAATACATAGTTTAAAGTTTTTTTATAATTATAATTATATATGAATGAACGGTTTTTAATAATGTTTTTGTTATGAATAATACATATATAATAATATTATAGGAAGGATAATATACAAATAAATATATATAAATGTTTTTGATCATAATATAAATACATATTTTATAATATTTTTATAATAATAATAATATATGAATGAACACTTTTTAATAATGTTTTTGTTATGAATAATACATATATAATAATATTATAGGAAGGATAATATACAAATAAATATATATAAATGTTTTTGATCATAATATAAATACATATTTTATAATATTTTTATAATAATAATTATATATGAATGAACACTTTTTAATAATGTTTTTGTTATTAATAATACATATATAATAATATTATAGGAAGGATAATATACAAATAAATATATATAAATGTTTTTGATCATAATATAAATACATATTTTATAATATTTTTATAATAATAATTATATATGAATGAACACTTTTTAATGATGTTTTTGTAATTAATAATACATATATAATAATATTATAGGAAGGATAATATGCAAATAAATATTCACAGTTTTTTTTTATCATAATATAAATACATATTTAAAAGTTTTTTATATTAATAATTATATATGAATGAACACTTTTTAGTAATGTTTTTGTAATTAATAATACAAATATAATAATATTATAGAAACGATAATATGAAAATAAATATTGACAGGTTTTTTTTGATCATAATATGAATACATAGTTTAAAGTTTTTTTATAATTATAATTATATATGAATGAGAACTTTTTAATAATGTTTTTGTTATGAATAATACATATATAATAATATTATAGGAAGGATAATATACAAATAAATATATAAAAATGTTTTTGATCATAATATAAATACATATTTTATAATATTTTTATAATTATAATTATATATAGATGAACACTTTTTAATAATGTTTTTAATAATAATAATACATATATATTAATATTATAGTAAGGATAATATGCAATTGAATATTGACAGGTTTTTTTTTATCATAATATAAATACATATTTTATAATTTTTATATAAAAATAATTATATATGAATGAACACTTTTTAATGATGTTTTTGTTATTAATAATACATATATAATAATATTATAGGAAGGATAATATACAAATAAATATATATAATGTTTTTGATCATAATATAAATACATATTTTATAATATTTTTATAATAATAATTATATATGAATGAACACTTTTTAATGATGTTTTTGTAATTAATAATACATATATAATAATATTATAGGAAGGATAATATGCAAATAAATATTCACAGTTTTTTTTTCATAATATAAATACATATTTAAAAGTTTTTTATAATAATAATTATATATGAATGAACACTTTTTAGTAATGTTTTTGTAATTAATAATACAAATATAATAATATTATAGAAACGATAATATGAAAATAAATATTGACAGGTTTTTTTGATCATAATATAAATACATAGTTTAAAGTTTTTTTATAATTATAATTATATATGAATGAGAACTTTTTAATAATGTTTTTGTTATGAATAATACATATATAATAATATTATAGGAAGGATAATATACAAATAAATATATAAAAATGTTTTTGATCATAATATAAATACATATTTTATAATATTTTTATAATTATAATTATATATAGATGAACACTTTTTAATAATGTTTTTAATAATAATAATACATATATATTAATATTATAGTAAGGATAATATGCAATTAAATATTGACAGGTTTTTTTTTATCATAATATAAATACATATTTTATAATTTTTATATAAAAATAATTATATATGAATGAACACTTTTTAATGATGTTTTTGTTATTAATAATACATATATAATAATATTATAGGAAGGATAATATACAAATAAATATATATAAATGTTTTTGATCATAATATAAATACATATTTTATAATATTTTTATAATAATAATTATATATGAATGAACACTTTTTAATGATGTTTTTGTAATTAATAATACATATATAATAATATTATAGGAAGGATAATATGCAAATAAATATTCACAGTTTTTTTTTCATAATATAAATACATATTTAAAAGTTTTTTATAATAATAATTATATATGAATGAACACTTTTTAGTAATGTTTTTGTAATTAATAATACAAATATAATAATATTATAGAAACGATAATATGAAAATAAATATTGACAGGTTTTTTTGATCATAATATGAATACATAGTTTAAAGTTTTTTTATAATTATAATTATATATGAATGAGAACTTTTTAATAATGTTTTTGTTATGAATAATACATATATAATAATATTATAGGAAGGATAATATACAAATAAATATATAAAAATGTTTTTGATCATAATATAAATACATATTTTATAATATTTTTATAATTATAATTATATATAGATGAACACTTTTTAATAATGTTTTTAATAATAATAATACATATATATTAATATTATAGTAAGGATAATATGCAATTAAATATTGACAGGTTTTTTTTTATCATAATATAAATACATATTTTATAATTTTTATATAAAAATAATTATATATGAATGAACACTTTTTAATGATGTTTTTGTAATTAATAATACATATATAATAATATTATAGGAAGGATAATATGCAAATAAATATTCACAGGTTTTTTTTATCATAATATAAATACATATTTAAAAGTTTTTTATAATAATAATTATATATGAATGAACACTTTTTAGTAATGTTTTTGTAATTAATAATACAAATATAATAATATTATAGAAACGATAATATGAAAATAAATATTGACAGGTTTTTTTGATCATAATATAAATACATAGTTTAAAGTTTTTTTTATAATTATAATTATATATGAATGAAAACTTTTTAATAATGTTTTTGTTATGAATAATACATATATAATAATATTATAGGAAGGATAATATACAAATAAATATATATAAATGTTTTTGATCATAATATAAATACATATTTTATAATATTTTTATAATAATAATTATATATGAATGAACACTTTTGAATAATGTTTTTGTTATTAATAATACATATATAATAATATTATAGGAAGGATAATATACAAATAAATATATATAAATGTTTTTGATCATAATATAAATACATATTTTATAATATTTTTATAATAATAATTATATATGAATGAACACTTTTTAATAATGTTTTTGTTATTAATAATACATATATAATAATATTATAGGAAGGATAATATGCAAATAAATATTGACAGGTTTTTTTGATCATAATATAAATACATAGTTTAAAGTTTTTTTATAATTATAATTATATATGAATGAACACTTTTTAATAATGTTTTTGTTATGAATAATACATATATAATAATATTATAGGAAGGATAATTTACAAATAAATATATATAAATGTTTTTGATCATAATATAAATACATATTTTATAATATTTTTATAATTATAATTATATATGAATGAACACTTTTTAATAATGTTTTTAATAATAATAATACATATATATTAAAATTATAGTAAGGATAATATGCAATTAAATATTGACAGGTTTTTTTATCATAATATAAATACATATTTTAAAATTTTTATATAAAAATAATTTTATATGAATGAACACTTTTTAATGATGTTTTTGTAATTAATAATACATATATAATAATATTATAGGAAGGATAATATGCAAATAAATATTCACAGGTTTTTTTTATCATAATATAAATACATATTTAAAAGTTTTTTATAATAATAATTATATATGAATGAACACTTTTTAGTAATGTTTTTGTAATTAATAATACAAATATAATAATATTATAGAAACGATAATATGAAAATAAATATTGACAGGTTTTTTTGATCATAATATAAATACATAGTTTAAAGTTTTTTTTATAATTATAATTATATATGAATGAAAACTTTTTAATAATGTTTTTGTTATGAATAATACATATATAATAATATTATAGGAAGCATAATATACAAATAAATATATAAAAATGTTTTTGATCATAATATAAATACATATTTTATAATATTTTTATAATTATAATTATATATGAATGAACACTTTTTAATAATGTTTTTAATAATAATAATACATATATATTAATATTATAGTAAGGATAATATGCAATTAAATATTGACAGGTTTTTTTTTATCATAATATAAATACATATTTTATAATTTTTATATAAAAATAATTATATATGAATGAACACTTTTTAATGATGTTTTTGTTATTAATAATACATATATAATAATATTATAGGAAGGATAATATACAAATAAATACATATAAATGTTTTTGATCAAATACATATTTTATAATATTTTTATAATAATAATTATATATGAATGAACACTTTTTAATGATGTTTTTGTAATTAATAATACATATATAATAATATTATAGGAAGGATAATATGCAAATAAATATTCACAGTTTTTTTTATCATAATATAAATACATATTTAAAAGTTTTTTATAATAATAATTATATATGAATGAACACTTTTTAGTAATGTTTTTGTAATTAATAATACAAATATAATAATATTATAGAAACGATAATATGAAAATAAATATTGACAGGTTTTTTTGATCATAATATAAATACATAGTTTAAAGTTTTTTTATATTTATAATTATATATGAATGAACAATTTTTAATAATGTTTTTGTTATGAATAATACATATATAATAATATTATAGGAAGGATAATATACAAATAAATATATAAAAATGTTTTTGATCATAATATAAATACATATTTTATAATATTTTTATAATTATAATTATATATGAATGAACACTTTTTAATAATGTTTTTAATAATAATAATACATATATATTAATATTATAGTAAGGATAATATGCAATTAAATATTGACAGGTTTTTTTTTATCATAATATAAATACATATTTTATAATTTTTATATAAAAATAATTATATATGAATGAACACTTTTTAATGATGTTTTTGTTATTAATAATACATATATAATAATATTATAGGAAGGATAATATACAAATAAATATATATAAATGTTTTTGATCATAATATAAATACATATTTTATAATATATTTATAATAATAATTATATATGAATGAACACTTTTGAATAATGTTTTTGTTATTAATAATACATATATAATAATATTATAGGAAGGATAATATACAAATAAATATATATAAATGTTTTTGATCATAATATAAATACATATTTTATAATAATTTTATAATAATAATAATATATGAATGAACACTTTTTAATAATGTTTTTGTTATTAATAATACATATATAATAATATTATAGGAAGGATAATATACAAATAAATATATAAAAATGTTTTTGATCATAATATAAATACATATTTTATAATATTTTTATAATAATAATAATATATGAATGAACACTTTTTAATAATGTTTTTGTTATTAATAATACATATATAATAATATTATAGGAAGGATAATATACAAATAAATATTGACAGGTTTTTTTAATCATAATATAAATACATAGTTTAAAGTTTTTTTTTAATAATAATTATATAAGAATGAACACTTTTTAGTAATGTTTTTGTAATTAATAATACAAATATAATAATATTATAGAAACGATAATATGCAAATAAATATTGACAGGTTTTTTTGATCATAATATAAATACATAGTTTAAAGTTTTTTTATAATAATAATTATATATGAATGAACACTTTTTAGTAATGTTTTTGTAATTAATAATACAAATATAATAATATTATAGAAACGATAATATGCAAATAAATATTGACAGGTTTTTTTGATCATAATATAAATACATAGTTTAAAGTTTTTTTATAATTATAATTATATATGAATGAACACTTTTTAATAATGTTTTTGTTATGAATAATACATATATAATAATATTATAGGAAGGATAATATACAAATAAATATATATAAATGTTTTTGATCATAATATAAATACATATTTTATAATAATTTTATAATAATAATAATATATGAATGAACACTTTTTAATAATGTTTTTGTTATTAATAATACATATATAATAATATTATAGGAAGGATAATATGCAAATAAATATTCACAGGTTTTTTTATCATACTATAAATACATATTTTAAAGTTTTTTATAATAATAATAATATATGAATGAACACTTTTTAGTAATGTTTTTGTAATTAATAATACAAATATAATAATATTATAGAAACGATAATATGCAAATAAATATTGACAGGTTTTTTTGATCATAATATAAATACATAGTTTAAAGTTTTTTTATAATAATAATTATATATGAATGAACACTTTTTAGTAATGTTTTTGTAATTAATAATACAAATATAATAATATTATAGAAACGATAATATGCAAATAAATATTGACAGGTTTTTTTGATCATAATATAAATACATAGTTTAAAGTTTTTTTATAATTATAATTATATATGAATGAACACTTTTTAATGATGTTTTTGTAATTAATAATACATATATAATAATATTATAGGAAGGATAATATGCAAATAAATATTCACAGTTTTTTTTATCATAATATAAATACATATTTTATAATATTTTTATAATAATAATTATATATGAATGAACACTTTTTAGTAATGTTTTTGTTATTAATAATACATATGAGGGGTTGAGAGGCCAAGGGAGATAAGTGACTTTTTAAAAAATGTCATTGTATTTTTTTCAGAGTCATAAAAAATAAAATAAAAATAAAAATAAATTCACTTATACCCCTTGGCTTCCAACTCTTAGGTGTTTAGTTTGGAGGCCAAGGGATATAAATGAATTATTTGTTGAAATTCCACCCTTTTTTAACAAAACCCGTTACCATGACAACATTTTTTAAAAAGTCACATATCTCCCTTGGCCTCTCAACCCCTCATATATAATAATATTATAGGAAGGATAATATACAAATAAATATATATAAATGTTTTTGATTATAATATAAATACATATTTTATAATATTTTTATAATAATAATTATATATGAATGAACGGTTTTTAATAATGTTTTTGTTATGAATAATACATATATAATAATATTATAGGAAGGATAATATACAAATAAATATATATAAATGTTTTTGATCATAATATAAATACATATTTTATAATATTTTTATAATAATAATTATATATGAATGAACACTTTTTAATAATGTTTTTGTTATTAATAATACATATATAATAATATTATAGGAAGGATAATATACAAATAAATATATATAAATGTTTTTGATCATAATATAAATACATATTTTATAATATTTTTATAATAATAATTATATATGAATGAACACTTTTTAATGATGTTTTTGTAATTAATAATACATATATAATAATATTATAGGAAGGATAATATGCAAATAAATATTCACAGTTTTTTTTTATCATAATATAAATACATATTTAAAAGTTTTTTATATTAATAATTATATATGAATGAACACTTTTTAGTAATGTTTTTGTAATTAATAATACAAATATAATAATATTATAGAAACGATAATATGAAAATAAATATTGACAGGTTTTTTTGATCATAATATGAATACATAGTTTAAAGTTTTTTTATAATTATAATTATATATGAATGAGAACTTTTTAATAATGTTTTTGTTATGAATAATACATATATAATAATATTATAGGAAGGATAATATACAAATAAATATATAAAAATGTTTTTGATCATAATATAAATACATATTTTATAATATTTTTATAATTATAATTATATATGAATGAACACTTTTTAGTAATGTTTTTGTAATTAATAATACAAATATAATAATATTATAGAAACGATAATATGAAAATAAATATTGACAGGTTTTTTTGATCATAATATAAATACATAGTTTAAAGTTTTTTTTATAATTATAATTATATATGAATGAAAACTTTTTAATAATGTTTTTGTTATGAATAATACATATATAATAATATTATAGGAAGCATAATATACAAATAAATATATAAAAATGTTTTTGATCATAATATAAATACATATTTTATAATATTTTTATAATTATAATTATATATGAATGAACACTTTTTAATAATGTTTTTAATAATAATAATACATATATATTAATATTATAGTAAGGATAATATGCAATTAAATATTGACAGGTTTTTTTTTATCATAATATAAATACATATTTTATAATTTTTATATAAAAATAATTATATATGAATGAACACTTTTTAATGATGTTTTTGTTATTAATAATACATATATAATAATATTATAGGAAGGATAATATACAAATAAATACATATAAATGTTTTTGATCAAATACATATTTTATAATATTTTTATAATAATAATTATATATGAATGAACACTTTTTAATGATGTTTTTGTAATTAATAATACATATATAATAATATTATAGGAAGGATAATATGCAAATAAATATTCACAGTTTTTTTTATCATAATATAAATACATATTTAAAAGTTTTTTATAATAATAATTATATATGAATGAACACTTTTTAGTAATGTTTTTGTAATTAATAATACAAATATAATAATATTATAGAAACGATAATATGAAAATAAATATTGACAGGTTTTTTTGATCATAATATAAATACATAGTTTAAAGTTTTTTTATATTTATAATTATATATGAATGAACAATTTTTAATAATGTTTTTGTTATGAATAATACATATATAATAATATTATAGGAAGGATAATATACAAATAAATATATAAAAATGTTTTTGATCATAATATAAATACATATTTTATAATATTTTTATAATTATAATTATATATGAATGAACACTTTTTAATAATGTTTTTAATAATAATAATACATATATATTAATATTATAGTAAGGATAATATGCAATTAAATATTGACAGGTTTTTTTTATCATAATATAAATACATATTTTATAATTTTTATATAAAAATAATTATATATGAATGAACACTTTTTAATGATGTTTTTGTTATTAATAATACATATATAATAATATTATAGGAAGGATAATATACAAATAAATATATATAAATGTTTTTGATCATAATATAAATACATATTTTATAATATATTTATAATAATAATTATATATGAATGAACACTTTTGAATAATGTTTTTGTTATTAATAATACATATATAATAATATTATAGGAAGGATAATATACAAATAAATATATATAAATGTTTTTGATCATAATATAAATACATATTTTATAATAATTTTATAATAATAATAATATATGAATGAACACTTTTTAATAATGTTTTTGTTATTAATAATACATATATAATAATATTATAGGAAGGATAATATACAAATAAATATATAAAAATGTTTTTGATCATAATATAAATACATATTTTATAATATTTTTATAATAATAATAATATATGAATGAACACTTTTTAATAATGTTTTTGTTATTAATAATACATATATAATAATATTATAGGAAGGATAATATACAAATAAATATTGACAGGTTTTTTTAATCATAATATAAATACATAGTTTAAAGTTTTTTTTTAATAATAATTATATAAGAATGAACACTTTTTAGTAATGTTTTTGTAATTAATAATACAAATATAATAATATTATAGAAACGATAATATGCAAATAAATATTGACAGGTTTTTTTGATCATAATATAAATACATAGTTTAAAGTTTTTTTATAATAATAATTATATATGAATGAACACTTTTTAGTAATGTTTTTGTAATTAATAATACAAATATAATAATATTATAGAAACGATAATATGCAAATAAATATTGACAGGTTTTTTTGATCATAATATAAATACATAGTTTAAAGTTTTTTTATAATTATAATTATATATGAATGAACACTTTTTAATAATGTTTTTGTTATGAATAATACATATATAATAATATTATAGGAAGGATAATATACAAATAAATATATATAAATGTTTTTGATCATAATATAAATACATATTTTATAATAATTTTATAATAATAATAATATATGAATGAACACTTTTTAATAATGTTTTTGTTATTAATAATACATATATAATAATATTATAGGAAGGATAATATGCAAATAAATATTCACAGGTTTTTTTATCATACTATAAATACATATTTTAAAGTTTTTTATAATAATAATAATATATGAATGAACACTTTTTAGTAATGTTTTTGTAATTAATAATACAAATATAATAATATTATAGAAACGATAATATGCAAATAAATATTGACAGGTTTTTTTGATCATAATATAAATACATAGTTTAAAGTTTTTTTATAATAATAATTATATATGAATGAACACTTTTTAGTAATGTTTTTGTAATTAATAATACAAATATAATAATATTATAGAAACGATAATATGCAAATAAATATTGACAGGTTTTTTTGATCATAATATAAATACATAGTTTAAAGTTTTTTTATAATTATAATTATATATGAATGAACACTTTTTAATGATGTTTTTGTAATTAATAATACATATATAATAATATTATAGGAAGGATAATATGCAAATAAATATTCACAGTTTTTTTTATCATAATATAAATACATATTTTATAATATTTTTATAATAATAATTATATATGAATGAACACTTTTTAGTAATGTTTTTGTTATTAATAATACATATATAATAATATTATAGGAAGGATAATATACAAATAAATATATATAAATGTTTTTGATTATAATATAAATACATATTTTATAATATTTTTATAATAATAATTATATATGAATGAACGGTTTTTAATAATGTTTTTGTTATGAATAATACATATATAATAATATTATAGGAAGGATAATATACAAATAAATATATATAAATGTTTTTGATCATAATATAAATACATATTTTATAATATTTTTATAATAATAATTATATATGAATGAACACTTTTTAATAATGTTTTTGTTATTAATAATACATATATAATAATATTATAGGAAGGATAATATACAAATAAATATATATAAATGTTTTTGATCATAATATAAATACATATTTTATAATATTTTTATAATAATAATTATATATGAATGAACACTTTTTAATGATGTTTTTGTAATTAATAATACATATATAATAATATTATAGGAAGGATAATATGCAAATAAATATTCACAGTTTTTTTTTATCATAATATAAATACATATTTAAAAGTTTTTTATATTAATAATTATATATGAATGAACACTTTTTAGTAATGTTTTTGTAATTAATAATACAAATATAATAATATTATAGAAACGATAATATGAAAATAAATATTGACAGGTTTTTTTGATCATAATATGAATACATAGTTTAAAGTTTTTTTATAATTATAATTATATATGAATGAGAACTTTTTAATAATGTTTTTGTTATGAATAATACATATATAATAATATTATAGGAAGGATAATATACAAATAAATATATAAAAATGTTTTTGATCATAATATAAATACATATTTTATAATATTTTTATAATTATAATTATATATGAATGAACACTTTTTAATAATGTTTTTAATAATAATAATACATATATATTAATATTATAGTAAGGATAATATGCAATTAAATATTGACAGGTTTTTTTTATCATAATATAAATACATATTTTATAATTTTTATATAAAAATAATTATATATGAATGAACACTTTTTAATGATGTTTTTGTTATTAATAATACATATATAATAATATTATAGGAAGGATAATATACAAATAAATATATATAAATGTTTTTGATCATAATATAAATACATATTTTATAATATTTTTATAATAATAATTATATATGAATGAACACTTTTTAATGATGTTTTTGTAATTAATAATACATATATAATAATATTATAGGAAGGATAATATGCAAATAAATATTCACAGTTTTTTTTTCATAATATAAATACATATTTAAAAGTTTTTTATAATAATAATTATATATGAATGAACACTTTTTAGTAATGTTTTTGTAATTAATAATACAAATATAATAATATTATAGAAACGATAATAATAAAATAAATATTGACAGGTTTTTTTGATCATAATATAAATACATAGTTTAAAGTTTTTTTATAATTATAATTATATATGAATGAACACTTTTTAATAATGTTTTTGTTATGAATAATGCATATATAATAATACTATAGGAAGGATAATATACAAATAAATATATAAAAATGTTTTTGATCATAATATAAATACATATTTTATAATATTTTTTAATTATAATTATATATGAATGAACACTTTTTAATAATGTTTTTAATAATAATAATACATATATATTAATATTATAGTAAGGATAATATGCAATTAAATATTGACAGGTTTTTTTTATCATAATATAAATACATATTTTATAATTTTTATATAACAATAATTATATATGAATGAACACTTTTTAATGATGTTTTTGTTATTAATAATACATATATAATAATATTAGAGGAAGGATAATATACAAATAAATATATATAAATGTTTTTGATCATAATATAAATACATATTTTATAATATTTTTATAATAATAATTATATATGAATGAACACTTTTGAATAATATTTTTGTTATTAATAATACATATATAATAATATTATAGGAAGGATAATATACAAATAAATATATATAAATGTTTTTGATCATAATATAAATACATATTATATAATATTTTTATAATAATAAATATATATGAATGAACACTTTTTAATAATGTTTTTAAATAATAATACATATATATTAATATTATAGTAAGGATAATATGCAATTAAATATTGACAAGTTTTTTTTTATCATAATATAAATACATATTTTATAATTTTTATATAAAAATAATTATATATGAATGAACACTTTTTAATGATGTTTTTGTTATTAATAATACATATATAATAATATTATAGGAAGGATAATATACAAATAAATATATATAAATGTTTTTGATCATAATATAAATACATATTTTATAATATTTTTATAATAATAATTATATATGAATGAACACTTTTGAATAATGTTTTTGTTATTAATAATACATATATAATAATATTATAGGAAGGAAAATATACAAATAAATATATATAAATGTTTTTGATCATAATATAAATACATATTTTATAATATTTTTATAATAATAATTATATATGAATGAACACTTTTTAATAATGTTTTTGTTATTAATAATACATATATAATAATATTATAGAAAGGATAATATGCAAATAAATATTCACAGGTTTTTTTGATCATAATATAAATACATAGTTTAAAGTTTTTTTATAATAATAATTATATATGAATGAACACTTTTTAGTAATGTTTTTGTAATTAATAATACAAATATAATAATATTATAGAAACGATAATATGCAAATAAATATTGACAGGTTTTTTTGATCATAATATAAATACATAGTTTAAAGTTTTTTTATAATTATAATTATATATGAATGAACACTTTTTAATAATGTTTTTGTTATTAATAATACATATATAATAATATTATAGGAAGGATAATATACAAATAAATATATATAAATGTTTTTGATCATAATATAAATACATATTTTATAATATTTTTATAATTATAATTATATATGAATGAACACTTTTTAATAATGTTTTTAATAATAATAATACATATATATTAATATTATAGTAAGGATAATATGCAATTAAATATTGACAGGTTTTTTTTTATCATAATATAAATACACTGTTTAAAGTTTTTTTATAATTATAATTATATATGAATGAACACTTTTTAATAATGTTTTTTTTATGAATAATACATATATAATAATATTATAGGAAGGATAATATACAAATAAATATATATAAATGTTTTTGATCATAATATAAATACATATTTTATAATATTTTTATAATAATAATTATATATGAATGAACACTTTTTAATAATGTTTTTGTTATTAATAATACATATATAATAATATTATAGGAAGGATAATATACAAATAAATATATATTAATGTTTTTGATCATAATATAAATACATATTTTATAATATTTTTATAATAATAATTATATATGAATGAACACTTTTTAATGATGTTTTTGTAATTAATAATACATATATAATAATATTATAGGAAGGATAATATGCAAATAAATATTCACAGTTTTTTTTATCATAATATAAATACATATTTAAAAGTTTTTTATAATAATAATTATATATGAATGAACACTTTTTAGTAATGTTTTTGTAATTAATAATACAAATATAATAATATTATAGAAACGATAATATGCAAATAAATATTGACAGGTTTTTTTGATCATAATATAAATACATAGTTTAAAGTTTTTTTATAATTATAATTATATATGAATGAACACTTTTTAATAATGTTTTTGTTATGAATAATACATATATAATAATATTATAGGAAGGATAATATACAAATAAATATATATAAATGTTTTTGATCATAATATAAATACATATTTTATAATATTTTTATAATAATAATTATATATGAATGAACACTTTTTAATAATGTTTTTAATAATAATAATACATATATATTAATATTATAGTAAGGATAATATGCAAATAAATATTCACAGGTTTTTTTTTATCATAATATAAATACATATTTTAAAGTTTTTTATAATAATAATTATATATGAATGAACACTTTTTAGTAATGTTTTTGTAATTAATAATACAAATATAATAATATTATAGAAACGATAATATGAAAATAAATATTGACAGGTTTTTTTGATCATAATATAAATACATAGTTTAATGTTTTTTTATAATTATAATTATATATGAATGAACAGTTTTTAATAATGTTTTTGTTATGAATAATACTTATATAATAATATTATAGTAAGGATAATATGCAATTAAATATTGACAGGTTTTTTTATCATAATATAAATACATATTTTATAATTTTTATATAAAAATAATTATATATGAATGAACACTTTTTAATGATGTTTTTGTTATTAATAATACATATATAATAATATTATAGGAAGGATAATATACAAATAAATATATATAAATGTTTTTGATCATAATATAAATACATATTTTATAATATTTTTATAATAATAATTATATATGAATGAACACTTTTGAATAATGTTTTTGTTATTAATAATACATATATAATAATATTATAGGAAGGATAATATACAAATAAATATATATAAATGTTTTTGATCATAATATAAATACATATTTTATAATATTTTTATAATAATAATTATATATGAATGAACACTTTTTAATAATGTTTTTGTTATTAATAATACATATATAATAATATTATAGGAAGGATAATATGCAAATAAATATTCACAGGTTTTTTTATCATAATATAAATACATATTTTAAAGTTTTTTATAATAATAATAATATATGAATGAACACTTTTTAGTAATGTTTTTGTAATTAGTAATACAAATATAATAATATTATAGAAACGATAATATGCAAAAAAATATTGACAGGTATTTTTGATCATAATATTAATACATAGTTTAAAGTTTTTTTATAATAATAATTATATATGAATGAACACTTTTTAGTAATGTTTTTGTAATTAATAATACAAATATAATAATATTATAGAAACGATAATATGCAAATAAATATTGACAGGTTTTTTTGATCATAATATAAATACATAGTTTAAAGTTTTTTTATAATTATAATTATATATGAATGAACGGTTTTTAATAATGTTTTTGTTATGAATAATACATATATAATAATATTATAGGAAGGATAATATACAAATAAATATATATAAATGTTTTTGATCATAATATAAATACATATTTTATAATATTTTTATAATAATAATTATATATGAATGAACACTTTTTAATAATGTTTTTGTTATTAATAATACATATATAATAATATTATAGGAAGGATAATATACAAATAAATATATATAAATGTTTTTGATCATAATATAAATACATATTTTATAATATTTTTATAATAATAATTATATATGAATGAACACTTTTTAATGATGTTTTTGTAATTAATAATACATATATAATAATATTATAGGAAGGATAATATTCAAATAAATATTGACAGGTTTTTTTGATCATAATATGAATACATAGTTTAAAGTTTTTTTATAATTATAATTATATATGAATGAGAACTTTTTAATAATGTTTTTGTTATGAATAATACATATATAATAATATTATAGGAAGGATAATATACAAATAAATATATAAAAATGTTTTTGATCATAATATAAATACATATTTTATAATATTTTTATAATTATAATTATATATGAATGAACACTTTTTAATAATGTTTTTAATAATAATAATACATATATATTAATTTTATAGTAAGGATAATATGCAATTAAATATTGACAGGTTTTTTTTATCATAATATAAATACATATTTTATAATTTTTATATAAAAATAATTATATATGAATGAACACTTTTTAATGATGTTTTTGTTATTAATAATACATATATAATAATATTATAGGAAGGATAATATACAAATAAATATATATAAATGTTTTTGATCATAATATAAATACATATTTTATAATATTTTTATAATAATAATTATATATGAATGAACACTTTTGAATAATATTTTTGTTATTAATAATACATATATAATAATATTATAGGAAGGATAATATACAAATAAATATATATAAATGTTTTTGATCATAATATAAATACATATTATATAATATTTTTATAATAATAAATATATATGAATGAACACTTTTAAATAATGTTTTTAATAATAATAATACATATATATTAATATTATAGTAAGGATAATATGCAATTAAATATTGACAAGTTTTTTTTTTATCATAATATAAATACATATTTTATAATTTTTATATAAAAATAATTATATATGAATGAACACTTTTTAATGATGTTTTTGTTATTAATAATACATATATAATAATATTATAGGAAGGATAATATACAAATAAATATATATAAATGTTTTTGATCATAATATAAATACATATTTTATAATATTTTTATAATAATAATTATATATGAATGAACACTTTTGAATAATGTTTTTGTTATTAATAATACATATATAATAATATTATAGGAAGGAAAATATACAAATAAATATATATAAATGTTTTTGATCATAATATAAATACATATTTTATAATATTTTTATAATAATAATTATATATGAATGAACACTTTTTAATAATGTTTTTGTTATTAATAATACATATATAATAATATTATAGAAAGGATAATATGCAAATAAATATTCACAGGTTTTTTTGATCATAATATAAATACATAGTTTAAAGTTTTTTTATAATAATAATTATATATGAATGAACACTTTTTAATAATGTTTTTGTAATTAATAATACAAATATAATAATATTATAGAAACGATAATATGCAAATAAATATTGACAGGTTTTTTTGATCATAATATAAATACATAGTTTAAAGTTTTTTTTATAATTATAATTATATATGAATGAACACTTTTTAATAATGTTTTTGTTATTAATAATACATATATAATAATATTATAGGAAGGATAATATACAAATAAATATATATAAATGTTTTTGATCATAATATAAATACATATTTTATAATATTTTTATAATTATAATTATATATGAATGAACACTTTTTAATAATGTTTTTAATAATAATAATACATATATATTAATATTATAGTAAGGATAATATGCAATTAAATATTGACAGGTTTTTTTTATCATAATATAAATACATATTTTAAAATTTTTATATAAAAATAATTATATATGAATGAACACTTTTTAATGATGTTTTTGTTATTAATAATACATATATAATAATATTATAGGAAGGATAATATACAAATAAATATATATAAATGTTTTTGATCATAATATAAATACATATTTTATAATATTTTTATAATAATAATTTTATATGAATGAATACATTTGAATAATGTTTTTGTTATTAATAATACATATATAATAATATTATAGGAAGGATAATATACAAATAAATATATATAAATGTTTTTGATCATAATATAAATACATATTTTATAATATTTTTATAATAATAATTATATATGAATGAACACTTTTTAATGATGTTTTTGTAATTAATAATACATATATAATAATATTATAGGAAGGATAATATGCAAATAAATATTCACAGTTTTTTTTTATCATAATATAAATACATATTTAAAAGTTTTTTATAATAATAATTATATATGAATGAACACTTTTTAGTAATGTTTTTGTAATTAATAATACAAATATAATAATATTATAGAAACGATAATATGCAAATAAATATTGACAGGTTTTTTTGATCATAATATAAATACATAGTTTAAAGTTTTTTTATAATTATAATTATATATGAATGAACACTTTTTAATAATGTTTTTGTTATGAATAATACATATATAATAATATTATAGGAAGGATAATATACAAATAAATATATATAAATGTTTTTGATCATAATATAAATACATATTTTATAATATTTTTATAATAATAATTATATATGAATGAACACTTTTTAATAATGTTTTTAATAATAATAATACATATATATTAATATTATAGTAAGGATAATATGCAAATAAATATTCACAGGTTTTTTTTATCATAATATAAATACATATTTTAAAGTTTTTTATAATAATAATTATATATGAATGAACACTTTTTAGTAATGTTTTTGTAATTAATAATACAAATATAATAATATTATAGAAACGATAATATGAAAATAAATATTGACAGGTTTTTTTGATCATAATATAAATACATAGTTTAATGTTTTTTTTATAATTATAATTATATATGAATGAACAGTTTTTAATAATGTTTTTGTTATGAATAATACTTATATAATAATATTATAGTAAGGATAATATGCAATTAAATATTGACAGGTTTTTTTATCATAATATAAATACATATTTTATAATTTTTATATAAAAATAATTATATATGAATGAACACTTTTTAATGATGTTTTTGTTATTAATAATACATATATAATAATATTATAGGAAGGATAATATACAAATAAATATATATAAATGTTTTTGATCATAATATAAATACATATTTTATAATATTTTTATAATAATAATTATATATGAATGAACACTTTTGAATAATGTTTTGTTATTAATAATACATATATAATAATATTATAGGAAGGATAATATACAAATAAATATATATAAATGTTTTTGATCATAATATAAATACATATTTTATAATATTTTTATAATAATAATTATATATGAATGAACACTTTTTAATAATGTTTTTGTTATTAATAATACATATATAATAATATTATAGGAAGGATAATATGCAAATAAATATTCACAGGTTTTTTTATCATAATATAAATACATATTTTAAAGTTTTTTATAATAATAATAATATATGAATGAACACTTTTTAGTAATGTTTTTGTAATTAGTAATACAAATATAATAATATTATAGAAACGATAATATGCAAAAAAATATTGACAGGTATTTTTGATCATAATATTAATACATAGTTTAAAGTTTTTT